>NW_007577971.1:49987-61043 GCF_000690725.1 Stegastes partitus
CACAGGTTGGATTTGGAAGTATGTAAAGCCAGCATGCTTCTCAGGTTATTCTGACAGCAGATGGCAGTAATAGTACAGAAAAATAAATATGAATATAAGTATTTTTGGGGTCGGTGAGGCCAGCGGCTGCAGGTCAGGGACGTGAAGCTCCGGATCCAAAGATGTCCGCAGGGAGCACAGGACCTTGTGGGAAACACAGAGTTAGTGACATTGTAATGGTGGGTGTAACTGTACGGAAGGACGAGAGAGGAGAGGAGAGGAGCTCAGTACATCATTAGAATTCCCCGGCAGTCTAATGCTATAGCAGCATAACAAGAGAGTTCAGGTGATCCTGAGCAGCCCTAACTATAAGCTTTATCAAAGAAGAACGTTTTAGTAGAGAGGGTGTCTGCCTCCTGAACCCAAACTGGGAGCTGATTCCACAACAGAGGAGCTGATAACTGAAGGCTCTGCCTCCCATTCTACTTCTGGAAACTCTAGGAACCACAAGTAGACCTGCAGTCTGAGAGCGAAGAGCTCTGTTAGAATGATACGATACAATAAGGTTTTGAAGGTAAAATGGAGCTGGTCATTGAAAGTTTAATATGTTAAAAGCAGGATTTTAAATTCTATCCTTGGTTTTACAGGGAGCTAATGAAGAGCAGCTAATATGGGAAAAGTATGATCTCTGTTGCTGGTTCTAGTCAGAACCCTGGCTGCAGCATTTTGGATCAGCTGGAGGTTTTTAAGAGAATTCTTGGGACATCCTGATGATAAGGAATTACAATAGTCCAGTCTAGAAGTTAGAAATGCATGGACTAGTTTCTCAGCATCACTCTGAGACAGGATGTTCCTGATTTTTACAATATTATGTAAATGAAAAAAGGCTATCCAACAAACTTGTTTTATATGGCTGTTGAATGACATGTCCTGCTCAAAAATAACTCCAAGGTTCTTTACAGTAGAACTGGAGGCCAAGGCGATGCCATCTAGAGTAGCTATCTGGTTCGATAGTGTGTTTGTGAGGTGTTTAGGGCCAAATACAATAACCTCTGTTTTGTCTGAATTTAAATGAAGGACGTTACAGGTCATCCAGGCCTTTATGTCCTTCAGACATGCCTGGAGTTTGACCAACTGATTGGTTTCATTTAGCTTCATAGATAAATATAGCTGGGTGTCGTCTGCATAACAGTGGAAATTTATACAGTGTTTCCCAATAATATTGCCTAAAGGGAGCATGTACAAGGTAAATAATAGAGGTCCTAACACAGAGCCCTGTGGAACTCCACATCTAACTCTACTGCAGGTGGAAGAATCATCATTAACATGAATAAACTGGAATCTGTCTGATAAATATGATTTAAACCAATTTAGTGCAGTTCCTTTAAGCCCAATTACACATCCCAGTCTCTGAAATAAGATGCTGTGATCCACTGTATCAAATGCAGCACTGAGATCCAGCAGAATGAGTATAGAAACTAGTCCACTGTCTGAAGCTATAAGAAGATCATTAATGACCTTCACCAGTACTGTCTGTACTATGACTCATTCAAAATCCTGACTGAAACTCGTCAGACAAACCATTTCTATGCAGAAAATCACATAACTGGCTTGCAACAACTTTTTCAAGTATTTTAGAAATAAAAGGGAGGTTGGATATGGGCCTATAGTTGGCTAAAATGCCTGGATCTCGAGTAGGCTTTTTGAGTAGTGGTTTTATTATAGCTACTTTAAAAGCCTGCGGTACGTAGTCTGTTAATATAGAGAAGTTGATGATATTTAATATTGCCGTATTTATTAGAGGAAAAATTTCCTTGAACAGTGTAGCTGGGATTGGGTCTAACAGACATGTCGCTGGTTGAGAAGATATTTTCTATCGACGTGAGCTCTGAGAGATTTACAGCAGAGAAGCAGTCTAACTATAAATCTGGTCACTATGTTCATCCATATACAATACTGTAAAATCTGAACCCTTGACCCCTACAGTGATTCAGTCCAGTGGCTTTGTTATGCTATAGGAAGCATTTTGCTTTCACAGTTTGGGTCCACATGCCCCTTCAGAAAGAAGTGTCACTGCAGATCAATACAAAGTAGTTCTGAGTGATCAGTTTTATCAGATATTGAATTGTTTCTGTCCTGATGTGTCTCTTGCAGGATGATAACACAAGGAATCACTGAATGGTCCAATTAATCTAAAAATGATGTAAATCATATGCTATGACCTTCATAATCACCAGATCTCGACCCAGTTTAACACCAATGAGGTTTTGTTCTTGTCTCCTCGCTAAGACACTTAATGTTGGTTTCTCCCTCAGTTTGTCAGCTGTCTGTAAATGAGATAGTGTTGTCTGACTATGAGGACTGTAAAATAGGATAACTTGAGGTTTTTGCCTACAAAGAAAAGAAACAGGATTTTAAAAGGGAGTTATTGTGGTTGTAGCATAAATAAAATTCAATTTATGATCAAATCATGAAGTGAGCATGTAATTTCAATTCAGCAGTATTTGACAAATATTTACCAGTTTAAAATTTTTAAGCAGACACATAAAAGTTTGGGAGGATAGCAACGCATACATTGCTCTAAGGCAACATCCATCCATCGATTATCTATGCACCGCTTAATCCTCACTTGGGTCGCAGGGGGGCTGGAGCCTATCCCAGCCAACTTCGGGCGAAGGCAGAGGACACCCTGGACAGGTCACCAGTCTATCACAGGGCTACACAGAGAGACTAAAGAAACATAAAGCTCAAATTTTCCACCACTAGGAGCAATACTCTAATGGTAAAAGGTGCTAAATCACTAAGTTAAAATTAGTTTTTAACAGCACAGAGTTTTATTTTAGACAAACTCACAAGTCTGCTGCAGCTTCTCATTGATCTTTAATACAGGTCTATGCAGACCTCACGATCAAGGGTAAATCCTCACAAACAGGACTGCAGTACAGTGAGGAGTGTCTGAATATGTTCTAGCGATAAAAGGTTTAACTGCCACTCTGATCTGAAACTGATCCGACACTGAAATTTGCAGAAAATATCGCTGTCTGTTTTTGTTTGAATGTCTTGAACACCGTTTTGCTGGTGTTTGATTTTGACCATATGATGACGATTTCAAAAATATGACTCTGTTTTAAAGTCTCTCTGAACTTTTCTGTGTGCATCGATACTAAGACAAATCTGATGGAGGCAGACACATCATCATCACTGCACAGCAAACCGACATTCTCTGATGAACTGTTACGAATAAATGTAACTGGACGGACAGAAGTAATAATTTTGGCCTCTTCCAAATGCCAGCCACCGGCCTCTGCTCTGTTCTGGCGTTCTTGCCAAACTTTGAATGGCCTGTCCCTGCAAACCAATAACCACGAGGGTGTGAAATTGTCCTGTCATCGCTCTTTCTTCCTCCCCTCCTCTCTCATTTTACCCTTCTCTTTCTCCTCTCTCTAAATTTGATGTGTCGTTCAAACAATGCAAAGCAATATAAGCAAGCAAATAGCTGTAATCACTCAGCTGATGCTGTACAATCACCCATTCAGCACGCTGCGTGCACTGTGGCGACCTGGCAGCCTTATCGATCCCCAGTGGAGGAAATGATTGAAGGCACCCTGTCAGTTAACAGATGGTGAGTGACGGTACTCGTAAACCTCACACTAAAAGACTAATGTCCTACAAGCTGCATCTGGTGTGGCAGCAATATCCAACCCTACTGCTAAATGTCAGATCTACAAATGGGGAGAGAAGGGTGTTGAGAGGTGACAGGCCAGCTGCTGCTTCGCTGAACAGGATTTGACATGCGGGGGTCCTCTGAGCCCAGCACTGAGCGCTGATGGAGGTCATGGTTAGACAGACATCTCTCTGCTTTCAATTCCAGATTCCAAATAGTGACTGACTGTACATAAGGAGGAAACAAGGCCACTGAACACCAGAGAAGATACGTCAACACTTTGTATAACTACAAGGAAGATACTTCATGAAAATGAAGTGTGTTGTCCTGATTTCACAAAATCATTGCTTTGTGATTACAAGAAACACATGTCACAAGACTCCACCACTCTGATTCAGACTGAAATATTTCACAACTAGTTGTTGGTTTGTCATGAAATTTTGAAAGGATATTGAGGATCTGACAATGGAAGTCATGGACTTTTGTGAAACCTTGACTTGCTCTGTAGTGTCATGATGAGTTTCACATTTGTGGGACTGATGAAAAATCTCAAGAACTATTTCATGACATATGTTTTAAATATCCATGTTCCCCTTTGGATGAGAGACTAAAATAACTTTGGTGATCCTCTAACTTTGCATCTAATGTCATCATGAGATCCATCCATTATCTATACACCGCTTAATCCTCATTAGGGTCACGGGGGGCTGGAGTCTATCCCAGCTGACTCAGGGCAAAGGTAGGGGACACCCTGGACAGGTCACCGGTCTATCACAGGGCTACACTTAAGAGACAGACAACCAAGCACACTCACATTCACACCTACGGGCAATTTAGAATCACCAATTAACCTCAACATGTTTTTGCACTGTGTGTGGGGGAAGCCTGAGAACATGGAGACTCCACACAGAAAGATCCTGGGTGTCCTCACCGGGACGCGAACCGGCGACCTTCTTGCTGCAAGGCGACAGTGCTAACCACCGATCCACCTTGCAGCCCTCATTATGAGATGAAAGTTTTTATTTTCCAATAACTTTGGTTACATAAAATACGTGCAAAACTAAGGACATTCCCACAGAGGCCGACTGGTAACAGAAAGCAGGGAACTTGCTGTCATGTAGCCCCAGTTTGGTCCATTACGTACACTGAAGGGCACACTAACATGATTGTCCTTCAATGAATCTTTGATTAAAAAAAAGGCACAATCTGTTCATATGTAGTGTTTTTTTAGGCTAAAATATTAAATGATTAAACAACTTTTACAGAATTTTCCTTCATATGATTGTGGGCAAAGTAAGCAAAAATTCAGAGTTGAATTGTTAACTTTCAGTAATGCTTCTCTAGTTGGATCTGTGGTGGTTCCTGCGCCTCTTTCCTCCATTGTGTCCCTTTCAGACCCATGTTCACCTGTTTGTTTACAATAGGGGTGTCCAAACCTTTTGCAGAGAGAGCCAGATTTGAGAAAGTGAAGATGTCCTTTATTTTTCAAATGGCAAATAGTAACCAAATATAAGCCACTTTAAAAACACAGTTCTGCCTTTGATTTATATCTGGAGAGTCAGATACCATTGAACAAACTTTCCATGAGTTTGATGAATATTTTTGCCTCATGATAATTTTAAACTTGACTTATAAGTAATGCAAAGTTGTCTACAAGTCTACAGGTACATAACATCAACAGTGAAAAACCAAATCTTATTTAGGGGTTTAATAAAATATGTGCCGCGAGTCCAAGTGCATAAGTGTCTTTTTGGCTTCACTGTTAATAGTGACAGATGTTACTGTTGAAAACACTCAATTTCAGATTGATCAAGAAACAGATCACCTTTCTGACACCAATGAGAAGGCTGCTACTGAGATCTGGATTTCAGTAAAGAGGCCAGGTCTGGGGCCTGTACTATGAAGCAGGATTTGGGGTTACCAAGATAACTTCAGGTTAAATCCTGGGTTTTCGGTCCTACGAAGATGGTTCACTTCTTACCGGGGTACATCACCATGGTAACTTACGCTGAACAGCTAACCTGCTCCACAGCAGGTTATGTTGGAGATTGAGATCACCGGGTATTAAAGCACCGCCCACTGAACGTCAGTTCTCTTCCGTAAAGCTTCAGAAGGAGCAGAAAACGAAGCAGTTCTCAACAAAATGGCATCACCGGCATTAATAGAAGACCCGCTACACATCGAAGCGTGAACTGTGAGGGATCACTGAGGAGTGTGAGGGTTTTTCCGGACCGGCAAAACAGCACATCCTGACAAGGATTTCTGAGCTCCTGTCTTCCTTCATTCATTTTCCCCCCTTTTGGCTACAGGCAATGTCAAAGCGATTTCATTATTATTTCCATACCAATATCACCCCACAAAAGTAAACTGACTTTAGCATTAAAGCTTGTATTTGTAGGATACATTAATAAGCTACACTGCTTTGAATTATGTTTTTGTTTGTTCTTAATTTGTTCCCACGTCCTTTTTACACCACCAGGGTTGCAGCTGAAAGTAAAACATGTCAGATATGCCACAAATATGTACATTAGGCAACAAATTAGTTAAAGGAATCCTCAGATTGTCTTATTGATATCAGATTGATTATCTGATAAAATCAGTGATCATATTATATTTTATTATAAACTAATGAACGTATTCATTCACACAATCAGAAGTTTTCTGCCAGCATTCCTTCCTGGTGTTGCGTTTTGCTCCTATAATGTTTTTATATTATTCTTCATATTTAGTAAAGATTATATTCTGCTCCTTGGCAGTAAAGTGAGCCATACTTGTCCATAGTCATGATTGGTCAGATGCCAATAACTCCGCCCATTTTATGTGCACGCGCTTATACTCAGATCAGACAACCCTGAGTTGACTTACCGAATTGATAACCACCGTCGTAGGACCGTTTATCCTGAGTGCGATTGTTTGGGTTAGTCAAGCTGGATCTCTGAATCATATCCTGGGTATGTTGATCTGGCTTCATAGTACAAGCCCCTGGTTTGAGGGCAGTGGTTGAGATGTCATGTAAGTAGGAGTCACTTAGCTGGGACCTCAATCAGTTCTTTTTAAGTTCACGACAGAGAACGTCTGCTCACACAAATATGTGGAGCCGAATAAGCTCAGCATTTTCTTAGCAAATGTTTGCATTTCTGGAAACCTGCCTTTATCCAGCTGCCAGTAAAAGTCAACAAGAGAAAGCTGCTGGTGTTTGCCACGCCACTCATCGTCACACTGCAGCTCAATGAGCTCCAGCCACAGCTGTGGAGGAGCATCATCAGGTTCTACGGAGAAGGGAGAAGAGAACAGCAACATGGCCTTTTCAATAACTGCAAAATCCTGAAAGTGTGATAGCTGTTGCATAACTCTCCATTTCTGCACCAATGTTTTTCTGCGGGAAACTGTCAATGACCTCTTTCATAGCTGAGAAGTGTGCGATGCAGGGCTCTGTTTGGGACAAGTCTTTGGCTTTGGAAAAGTTGCAGCTTGGTTCCAAAGGCCTTGATGTGAGCGTACACCTGGATCACCACTGCATCTTGTCCTTCAAGATTAACCTTCAGCACATACAGATGCTTCGTTACATCATCCAAAAAAGCCAAATCTGCCAGCCACACAAGAGCGAACAGTTCTTCCATCAGTTGTCCCTTTTCACCCAAAAAATGTCCAATTTCCACTCAGAGAGAAAAATTGCTGCATTGTGAACCCCCGACTTAGCCACCTTACAATGTTGTGATATATTACGTCTCAGTATTTAGCCTGGAAGTCAAGCAAGAACAGCTGAAACTGTCAATGGTATGGAGCTTCAGAGCGAATAGAATTGATTGCCTTTCCCACTGGTAGGGCTGGACCCGAATAGCCGACTATTCGTTCGCTGTGCTGGAATCGGGATATCAAACTTGATCTCCGAATATTCCCGCCACCGCGGAAACGGAGCCGTCACCGCTAACGTAAACACAGAAACTGGTCTTTGTAGCCAAATGCGGCCTGTGCGTCATGCTCACTCCAGCCCGAGCGCACCCCCGCCCCCCGTCGGAGCTTGAGCTACTCACCCGCCACCACCGCACGGCACCCCCGAATATTCGGGATATTCGTCATTAAGTGGGACCGATTGTCCGGAGATCAGAAATTGCTATTTGGACTAGCCCTACCCACTGGCTTCACAACATGATCAAATTTGAGATGTTTGGTGCAGAGAGCCTGCTGGTGAATTATACAGTAAAGTTTAATAGTGTGACCTCCTTCTTCGCTGACTTTATTGCAGATGTGGGCAATCCACTTCACTTACCAACCATGGCAGGTGCACCATCAGTAATGATTCCAGAAACTTCACTCCATGGTAGTTTCATAGCATCAACAGTTTCACAAACAACCTAATGAGAAATATCAAAAGCTACTCTCCTATCCCCAAGTTGTCTCTGATAATCTGATGATATGTCCTCAACTCTCCGTACCACAGTGTTATGTGCCAGGAAAGCATTTAGAAATTCTTGCTTCTTCCTGGAGCAAATGTTTTCCACAGAAACATAACAAAGCCATGATGGGTGCAAAAAATGTTTTGGCCCCTCCCTCACTCAGCATTGAATTCAGCCTACACTGACAGAACAACACCAACGAAAATCCATAAGCATAGAAGCACTAAATCAACTCATCAAGTCTTCACAGGCCACACAGCACTGACGGACTGGTAATCCGGTAGATTGGGAAAATGCCAGAGGAGCTGCAGATTATTAAACTAAATTAATCAAAATAAACATTAAAAAAGAAATTATTTTGTCTTTATGTTATTTCAAAAGCCTTTTATACTGCTGTACACCCTGGACAGCACAGCGCTACCTGGTGGCCACATGTCTCAGTGCAAGGACAGTTTATTCTGTCACTGCCTCAGTATGAATGGATGGAAACACTGCACTTGATCACACTCACTATTCATCATCAATGGTACAGCGGCCAAATGTTTTCACACACAAAGAATACAAGCAGCGGTTTCTTACATTCCATACATTCGCGATAACTCAGTTAGCAAATCACTGATCCCAGTGCATAACAAACACTAAACTGTACTCACCCATTAAAAGTTCATCCTGCGGGCCTTCCGCTCAGCAAATGCACTTGTGTCATCCTGTGCACTGGTCATTGTGTTAGGTTGGATGGTCTGGAACAGGTCATTGGTTTCACGCAGTAAAAGTGAACCTATGCGAAAGCTGGCTTACAATGATGTCCATGTTGGTGTTGAACACATTAATTTAATAAAGGTGAGTCGTCACCTTGAGTGTCCCTGTAATCTTGGAAGCTATGTTACCCGGGGCAAAAGCCCCGGGTAGGGTCTCCCAAGGCAAATTGGTTCTGGGGGAAGGACCACACAAAGAGTGATTCAGAAGACCTCGAACAGCAGCAAAAGGAGAGCCGCCACCTCGCCCAGACGAGAGAAACCGGGGCACCTCCTGGAGCGTCTGGTGGCCGAGCCTTGGGGCCCCGTGGGGCTCGGTCGGGCACAGCCTGAAAAAGTAACACGGAGCCACTATCCAGAGGGCCCACCACCCTCAGGGCAGAAGATCGGGGTCAGGTGCTATGCCCACCGGGTGGTAGGCAGGAGTGGGCGTCCTGGCATACCGCCCCCTGGTGGCGTAGACTAGCTCTGGGGACTTGGAACTCACTGGCGGGGAAGGAGCCTGAGCTGGTGCAGGAGGTGGAGCATTACTGGCTAGATATAGTCGGGCTCACCTCCACGCACAGCAAGGGCTCCGGAACCATAGTCATGGAGAGGGGTTGGACTCTTTCCTTTTCCTGAATTGCCCACAATGAGAGGCACCAGGCAGGCGTGGGGATACTCACAAGCCCCCGGCTGAGCGCCACCTTGTTGGAGTTCCCCCGGAGAACGAGAGGGGGAACATATATATATACACACACATACACATAAGCAGCTGCTCATGTGAAAGGTCCTTTAGTGCACTGCATCAGCTGCATTCCTGGCTGCGTCAAACAACGGGTCAGAAAAGACTTCACAGTTTTGCAGTCATGTCAATTGAAAAAGACAAGCTTCAGCATCTGAGTCACAACAGAGTGATAGACTGATTTGCCACCCTTATAAATAGACAATTGTAGCCATTTTTTTTTTGTTCATACTGTTGCTGTGCAAACCTATGTTTGTTGTTGTATTAAAAAAAATAAAATAAAAAAAAAAGACTGAAATAATAATAATAATGAATAATTTCTCAATCTTTGTTAACTGTTTGTGAACTTTTGTGCTTGTGCGCTACGTTCACTGACATCCTGTGCATCTCCTGGGGGTTAACCCCCCCCATCCTTAAAACCTAGTGACACCCCTGGCTCTTATCATCCACAAGCCTCTCACCTTCACAGAGTTCATCAAAATGCCGTTTCACTTTTTTTTTTTTTAAACATATTTCCATAAATTCACGCTGTGCTCCCCACCTGTCTGCAAGATTTTGAGCTGTGCGCTTAACCTGGTCAAAGTCATTTCTGTATGCAACCAGAGCCTGGACTGTGTTTTGGAGGAGGCCTGCTGCTTTATGGATGTCCACATCTTTGGTCTGTAACAGCTTTGACACCGCATTAATGTTTCCCAGTACTTCTGTTTGTTGTATGACAAGAAAAATTAAGCCAAATTTTTCCATTTGTTTTTTGAGCGCTGTAGCCTCATCCCGTTCCTCCCTCTTTTCGCTGACAAGCACAATTCTGTCCTCAAAGACCACCTGGTGGCAGAGAGGTGTTTCAGGGTAACGTGACCATGCTCTGAGAGTTCAGATGAAATTATACCAGAAGGGAGCGACCACCTCTTAATACTTTCACTGAAAAATGCATAGTTCTCAATGGTATTATAAAATTGGTGCATCTCTGGTACATTTTTTTTAGAGTCATTCAGTGTCAGATTTATGTTGTGTGCAACACAGTGTACATATATGCACACCTGAATAGACCCCAGCTGCACCGTTGTATCCCTGTGCCCGACACTTCCTCAGGTCAAATCCGTTCCTCTCTATACTGTTCAGAATTTTGTTCTGCATTTCACTGGATGTGTCCACGACTTCCTCAAAACCCAAGAAAGCCTTGTTTATCAAGATCTCTTTGGCGATGGTGTTTTCATCCCTCTTAGTGGTCACATATCTATAAACCTGACTTAGCTGATCTTTTTTGGAAATATCTTGGGTGGTGTCCATGATTACAGAAAAAAACAGAGCGTTGTTTATTTCTATTTGAATGTCCCTCTGCACCTACTGTGCAATTATGTGAGTGATCTCATTTTGAACAGCAGAACTCAAGTATTTAACCGAACCTTGTGGTCGCTCATTAAGCTCTTTCAGCACCAGATCATAACAGGCTATTATACTGAGAAAGTTCCCACTGTTCAGCTGTCCTAGAATCTCCTATGTCCTCTAAAAGCCAGGTTGCAAGTGGCCAAACAAGCCT
>NW_007577971.1:62203-76735 GCF_000690725.1 Stegastes partitus
TACACCGCTTTTATGCTTGGCCTTGCTAAACATTTTGAAAAACCGGTATTAACCAATGAAGATCAATCTGTCACGAGATGGGTGAGTGGTTCCACTGTATTGTCAATACAGTATTTGCATTACATGAGCCCAAGAGTGGACCCCTACGGCACCGAAGACCCAGTGCATAGCACCACCTGCACCGGTGGTAGTTATGCCAGTCGTTCTCCACCATTTTCATGACACAGTCTGATAAATGTACCTTCAGTAAAAAGTTTACCATGTTTAGCTAATAAAGTAGTAGTAAAATAAATATTGTTTTATATTAATCATAATGCAATCTAAAAAGGTGCACGAACTAAAGTTACCACAATTGATAGAACATTTGTAAAAATTAACAATTAAAAATATTTCATACATGACCACAGATTTGATTAGCAACCAACCATTTTTTAAACTGTTTTTTTCAAAGTAGAGAAGGTAGAACACTCTCTAACCCCAGCAGGAAGACTGTTCCAACTTTTACAAGTCCTTACAGACAAAGAGTTCTGACCTGTGGATGTTCTCCTGAATCTCACAGTCTCCTGCAGAACGATCTTGTAGGCCTACTATCAACATTGCTCTTTTGTTTAAAGAAGTTTTTATAAGGTGGCAGGGACATGTTATTAATAGTTTTATAAATTAAGCGAGCATATTTAAATATTTTAAGATTTTTTAAACTCAATAGATACTTCTCTAGAAGAGCACAGTGATGAAATGAGTAAGGTTTTTCAGCAAACATTTTAATGGACGTTACACAGTTGTTACAGGTTTTAGAAAGTTAACACTGGCAGAAGACCAAATTATGAAAAAGTACTCAATATGAGGCATGATCATGCAATGGAAATAAGATTTTGCAGCGTCATTCGATATACAAGGTCTAATTTGCCTTTTGCAGGTTGAACTTTTTTGAATGTGTTTATTGAACGAGTCTAATACGACCCGAAGACACTTAAAATGGGACACAAATTCCAGCTCCTCATCCCCAGTGTAAAGGCTAGGGCTTGGCTGTTCTATTGGTTGTTCACTAAAAAACATGCAGACAGTTTTTTTTTTTTTGTATTCAGTAAGAGACAGCTGTTCTGAAGCCAGTCCTGTATCTTGCTCAGGGCATTTGTGAGTTTGAATGCAATGCCTTTTGTGTTTAATCCATGCGTAAAGATTACTGCATCATCTGTGTACATCTGACCATTGAAATCACGAAAAATTTTAGGAAGCTCATTAATATATATAGTTAGAACAACAGAGGACCCAGGATTGAACCTTGAGGAATTCCAACAGGATTGAGGATTATACTTTCTACGCGTATCAGCTACATGCCAGAGTTCTGTGGACTTATGAGACGGAGTGGAGCTAGCTCAAGCTTTCGGTCTTGCATCAAACGGGACCCAGAGATCAGTAACCACTGCAGGCAGAAACTGAGCCACACTGGAGACGGGAATAGGAACGGTGGTGTTTATCTTGGCTGCTTTGGCTGCGATATTCTGCACTGGACAAAAAGTAATAACGAGGGCCATTTTTTCCATTTCTTTGGACTGACAGAGCATAGATGTTTTTTTCCAACTCTTTTGTCTTCTCAATAAGGTTGATGCAGCTTCTAAAGCCAGGTAAGGGTAATCGAAGCCACTGTCTTTGTAACTGTGGGAAAAGAAACAACTATGGCCAGTACAGGGAGTATGTGCTTGGCCTACGTGATTTGCTGTTTCATATGTAGCTGAGAATTGCTAACAAACTAGAGTGTGTAGGTTGTAGCGGATTTGACCAGAAAGGTGGGGTGCCAGTCAGAGACAGGTCTGACAAAATAAAAATAACTAGAAATACAATAACAAGGTGAAACCACACAAAATTGGTAATCATGCAGACAGTGAACAAATTCCAGCATAAGAAAACAAAATGCTCAATGAACACAGACCAGACCACAACTCAATGCAGCAGTGTATTTACAAGTCAGTGAGCAATGTACAGTGAAACATATAGATTTTCAGTGAATGGTGACAGATGTACTCAGTCAAATCCAGTGAAGCGAAAATCCGTCCCGTTTCCCCACAGTTCAGTTCAGTCCAGTGATCCCCCCCCACAGCCCAAAGTACACTCAAAAACTCCGTTCTGGGTTTTACCATGGATCCTCGAACAAAAATCAAAACAGGAAACTAAAAATGTTGCATACCTGGAGTAGCGTCTTTTAGCGCAGTGCAACCAGTTAACCAGGTGAATATGTACATAAATAAGAATTTACTTAAAATACCAGGGAATTGTTGCTCAGTCAGTCCGACACACCAACAGAACTGACGTCAGTCGGACCGCGTTGGCTTTGCTCCGCAGATGCCGGCAGCTCCTGGTAAACTCCAAGGAAATATTTATTCCTCCTGGATTCCGGCTGCTGATGCTCCTAACAAAGAGGATCCTTTGGCTGTATGGTCCTTCTCTACCAGCTGGCTTCCAGATTCTGAGACTTCTCTTGCTCGATAAATCGCTGCAGTGAGGTGGCGTGCTGTCGCTCTACTGACACACAGGTCTCTCTGTGTGACGTCTCCATATGTTTTCCCTCTTTTTTCAAAACTGCGCGGGCTATGTGGAAAATGGGGATTGGATGATTGGATGACTGTGGGTGGTATCAGAGGCGACGTGAATGAATGTGGGCAGTGACATGTTTTGACAGGGTCGCTACAACGTACAGGCAAGAGCTCCACAATTGGAGCCCGCTGTTAAAGTTAAACTATTTTGACTTCTGACAAACTCTTTGAGCTTTCAACATATGGCAAACCACAGAAATCCTTTCCTTCAGACGCCACCTACATACACCTGAGCACAACATCACCATGTTCTCTGGACCTCCATGGGTCGCCAGGTGTGATTCATCTCATCTACCAGTAACCTGTCCCCAGCTCCACCACGACAAGCATTTCTGGTCATGGGACCTTTTCCTACCATGATACTTTCTTTCTTTGCAGCAACCTCTTTGCCCTCCAGCTCATCCAGCTGGACTTGTTAATTTCCACATCAAGTGTCTTCAGACAGTTTTCATCCATGAGTCATCTCACCTCCCTCAGCAAGCGCCATTGTTTTCAGTCTGTAATAATAGATCTCCTGCCCTCATTCTGGCACTGGGAAGTGCCACCCAGAAGTCAAAACACCAGCTGATAAAGCTTTAAACCTTTTCAACAGCAGGTATATCTTAACCTAACTTAAACACCCTGCTAACAGAATAGAATAGAAGAATTTGTATGGATCCCCTATTGGGGGAAAATTTACATGCCCAAGCAGCATCCAAAAAAATATAGAAAAGAAAGTACAAGGAAGTAACAATGATTAAGTAATAATGGAAATGAAAAGTAGAAATGTCAAAATAAGTCGTTTACCCACTCCATCTAGAATGACCGTGTTTCCTATCCGTAACTCGAACAAATCACTCTTTGAAAACTAAAATTGCTTTCTGAAATTAAATAGCTGTGTTTAGGGTTTGGTTAAGTTAATGCCCAAAAAAAGGTTTAGGGAAAGAACAAGGTTACTTTGTCAACACAAGGGAACAATCAGGGTTATGGCAAATTAATGAACGCCAACTGTCAAAATGAAACATATAATCAGTCGCAGCCCACTTCTTAAAGACCAAGGTTTTCATACCGTCTGGCCATCTTTTCTCCCCACTATGTAGACTTTGTTCCCTTATAATAATGTTTCCTTTGCTCCTGTAAAAAAAAAAAAAAAAGAAAGACATAATTACAAGGCCACTAGGGGACTTTGCTTGAAGGACTGATGCTCTTGTTTTTCTTGGGAATACAGTCTTTTAGACTTCCTAACAATCCTTAGGGCTATATGAAGGCAGCAAGAAATCTGAGTTTTATGAGTTCAATGTGTTTTCTGAAATCAATCTTTTTCTGCAAAGCCAGACACGCTTTTGCTCTTTCTCTCGGCCTGACAGGCAGGTACATGTTTGCTGTTGAAAGGAGGGAAGCAGCATGAATCTGAAAGAAAATTAACTCCAGTCTGACAGATGGAGGCCAATTAGACTCTCAGGCCGCTCGTTAAAGTAGCCAGCTGAGCCCGCTGGGTCTGTCTGTGAAACACAGTGAGCTGCTGTGTAATATGTGTGTGTGGTTATAGTTTTTCACCCTTAATTTAGTTTTGTGAGTTGTGCAATCCACAGAGCTTGATTGTACAGTACTGTGTATGTGGGGGTTTGTGTGTATATATCTCATGCTGTTGGGACATTTTTCTGTTTTCTCAATTGCATTGCGGTGACTGAAGTTGCTTTTGGGGACAAAACGCAAGATCTGATGAAGACAACATCATACTTCATTTATAAGGTCTTCACCCTACCATGTTAAGCGCTATGTGATGACATATGTTGTAAACTGAGCTACACAAATAAAATTTAATTGAATTGAACTTCAGGGTCTAAACTTGGTTTTAGGTCAGGGTAAGAGCAATTCTTCATATAGTGTCATCTGAAGTGATGGAAATGTGTATGTGTAGATGTGGAGTCTATTGTTGTAATGTAGAAATGTATGCATGGAGGAGAGACAGCAGTAGGATCAGGCTGTGCTACCTGTCCACCTTCAGCGCTGTCTTCCTCGGGTCAGACGGTGAGACCCCAGGCCTCACTGTTTAAGCTGATTTGACGGTTTGTTTTTCAGACACCAGGATGAACGGTGAGCTGAGAGCCAGTCGCACCACTACTGGCAAGAGAGGAAGCAGCAGCCACGACAGGTCAGTCTGCACTGCTGTATCGCATGTCTGTGGCTCAGATGGTGGGCCAGCTGCTTTAACTCGAGTTTTACTTCTGTGGTGTCACATTTAGCAAACTTAAGTTTAAAAAAACAAACAAACAGTAGTGTGTGTGTAAGTGATGGTTGCCCCAAGAAAAACTGCAGCATGATTTATTTGACAATGCTCGCTGGTGCTAATTGGATGTATGATTCTTGTCTGTTATGAGGAAACAAGGTAACAGTGCCTGAGTGAAGCCATTGTTAACCCTCACAGATGAAGGGAAGATGTTGGGGCTGCTGTTTTTTGTGTCTTTGCATTGCTCAGTGTTAGCTTCTTTTAAATATGATCAGGAAAGTATCTTAATAAGAAAACGTTCCCCCAAGCTACGATGCTTGACAAACCTTTTGAGCTATTAACTGCTCTAATCCTAACCAAATAGTAACCAGTTTGAGCCTCAGTCTAACCAAACCTTAACCACAGCACTATCACATCATAAACACACCTATTCTCTATCAGTTGTTTGTAACAGCTTTTCAAGGTGCTGACAAGTGATGTTGTCCTGCTGACAGAAGTGTCAGGTCAGAAATCACTTTTGGGAAGGCAGTTAAACATGATGCTCTTGGTTGTTTTAAAATGACTTACTGACATGGTGTTAAGAGTCAGTTTTTCGTTAAGTCTAAATTTATTTCTCATTTAGTATTTGTTAGTTATGTACACTGTTACGGACCCGGCGTTTATGTGTCGGCTCATGTTGTTGTGTCCATTGTGGCTCCTGTGGGGAGAATGTTGGCTTGGATTTGCCTTCAGACAACTAAAAACCATGCTCCAGATCCCACCTGGAAGACCTGGAGTTCCAGATCTGCTCTCCAGCCCTTGTCCTTCTCCCCACCCACCGATCTGGCTGACTGGTCTACAACCTGGTTTTCTCTTCCCGCAAGCCTGCAGCAATCACCACACCTGTTATAAATCCACAACCAACCTTACAGTCAGGGTGGCTGGAATTTAATGTGAACAGTACGCCGTGGTGCCTCATGTCTTTGTGGTAAAATATAATTTCAGTTGGCAGCTGCTAGCTTAGTGTGTGAGTTACCCGTGTCTTGGTAAAGACAAACTCCAGTCAACAGCTGCCCAACTTAGTGAAGAATTTACTCGTCTCTTGTTGGTATGTGTTTTGGAGCACTCGTTCATTTAGTTTCTTTTGTTAGTGTGGGTGTTGCTATTGGGTTTAAGTTTGGCTCTGGAGTTTATCCATCCATCCATCCATCCATCCATCCATTTTCTTCCACTTATCCGGGGTCAGATCGTGGGAGACCCTCAGAGGAAGCCTCTCTGGCAGAACAGGTCGGGGCAGCGAGGGCTTAGCAGGAACGGGCCGTGGACAGGATTGGATGGTGGATGGGAAAACAAGAAAGAGCTGAAGAATCTGAGGCAGTGTGGAGATTATTTATGGCGTGGCAGTTGAGTAGCAGTGGCAGGGAAACAGGTAGCTGAGTCAGTGATCTGGCAGAGAGTGGTGGGATGAGCTGGGTTTTATGCAGCAGTGGTGATTAGATCCAGGTGAGTCAATTACAGCAGCTGTCACTGATGAACTGATAATTACTGACAGGGAGAGAGGAGAACAGGGAGAAACCAAGAGGGAGACAGGCAAGGGCTGGACCAAGGCTAGGGGGGTCATGACAGATAGCATAGAACAGAATAGACTTTATTTAGCCCAGACCTGGGAAATGATTGAGTACAAAAGAAAAGAGCTTCAAGTAGTTAATAGAGTTTTAATGTTTGATATTGTCTCAAGTAATTTTGACTACATTTAGTGCATAAGGAACATGCAAGTTTAACAGCTGTACTTTTCAGAATAGCAGTGGTGTTGTCAGCACTGTGAGTGATTTTCAGTACTGGTTTACTCTGTGGTCCAACAGAAAATGTAGAGTTTGTGTGATGCTGACAGTGAGTGATGGTCCAGCTGTCTCCAGCATTAACCTCATCCTCTGTTTACATGGAAACTAAAGCCCAATTGTCCTCCAAATCCCACTGCTGCCCGCTGCTGGACGGATTAAAGCTGGGATAAACACAACTCTACACCGGCCAGCGTTGGGATTTATAGTCAGGCAGCCGCACTGCCAACCCCAAAGAGATTGTGAGGATCTTTGAAAAGAACCAGTGGGAACAATTCACTCTACATAAACCCTCGCCGTTTAGACTTCCACATAATTCACTTACTGCAGCAGTGAGAGACTGCAGGTTTAAATAATGTGTAATTCTTGAATCAACTGCCATGACAAACTGGGGTGAAGGGTCAGAGTTCAGTCTGTCCTGAGCATATTTGTGGATTTGAGAACTAATCTTGTGTGAATCGGTTTCATCCGTAATCAGTAAAAACATCTTCCCCAAATTGCCAACCAAATTTAGCAAAATACACAATTCATTAGATAATACTGATGTGACATGAAATGATACTAATGGGTCGAGGCTACATTGAAGAGGAAGCTATTACAGCAGAGTCTGAGCATAACCTGAGGAGGCGTGTAATGTTCTCGACATGGAGACGCATTAAGAGAAAGTAAAATATGAAAAGATAAAGAGAAAACTGACAGGAATATTTTAGGTTTTCACTAATAAGCTGAAAGTTTCTTGTGTTTTGGTGAATTCTGTCTTGCGTAAAAACACAATGTGTGAGGAAAATTTTAAAATCATGTCATTTCCATGTAGTTGTGCTCCACTGGGTATTTGACTGGCCGCTGTTAGTAACAGGTTTAAATAGACTTTGTAGTTGTGATAGAATTACAATTGTGACCAAGTCTGAATCTTTCACTGGACCTTGGTGTAAGTTTTTATGTCCTAATGTGTTGTAGGATTTTTAACAGGGTGTAAATGCCTACAGTGCAGGCCAGCAGATGATTCCACCTGCTAATTTCCCAAAAGTTTAAAGGAAGGATATGTATGAGAGGATTTATTTCAAAATCCCTGTTATCCTGACACAGATTTTGCATATATGTATCTTTTAGAGGTCATAACAAGCCATTTATTTTTCTTAGAGGGCCCTGTGAATAGACTCAAACTACTGCACCAAAATGGCTGGTCACGCAAGCATTTAAAGAATGATTCAACCTGACGTTCTATGAATGGAGTGCAGTAAATGCTCTTATATGGCACTTTTCTACCTTGGTGGTTACAATGTTTTCTCATTCACCCATTCACACACACACATTCATACACCAATGGTGGTAGAGCTGTCATCAACTTCAGGTTCAGTGTCTTGCCCACACTTTGACTGTGGAGGGGTGGGGGATCGAAACCACCAACCTTGGGCTCAGAGAACAACTGCCCTACCACCTTAGCCACAGGTGATCTGACAGCATTTTAACGGGTCTGCTTCACGTCTAAATGCTCATCATGGTCATGTTTATGTAAAAGTTGTGCCAGCAATGTGACTAGGTTGGACCAAGTAACATTTCCGTATCATTTTCAACACAGCACAAGTCAGAACTGAGCCATCAAATTAATGGATAGACTCACACAAGCAGCTGTTCTTTGACTTGTTTGAAGTGATTTAGGAAAGGATTTTTCCACATTTCAGAATCACTATTTGCCCAACAACATGACAGAGATTCTTAATAAGTAATGTAATATGTAATGTTCATGTGCCAAAATCCCAACACACATTTTTTTACACCTTTGTTTTACGCTCTTTATTCAACTATTTGCTCTACAAGGCAATGAAATGAAATGTCCATAACACAACCTTGCTGCAATTGAAACAGATACAAACAGTTTAACGATTAAAGACACTCACCAATAAGTGTAATCTGAGTGTTTTTTCCTACAGGATGTTAAGAGGAGCTGAGTTTGTTTTTTTTCCAACTGTGTGGAACTATTTGCCTCTTTGTTTAATGCCTGCAATCTCAGACATCAGTAAAAATCCATATGTGCATCTCAACAGAGAGCGAGTTGCACACATTTGAATACAAAACAACAGTATGCAATGGAACTTGATTTAATTCTTATAATTAGAAATTATTGCTAAGAGACCATGGATAGAGGATCAGTCTGGACCAGGATCTGAAGGCAGGTCACACTGTGTAGACAGACGTCTTCACATCAGACGAGTGACCTGTCGCACAAATACCGGTTATTAGCTGCAGTTTAACACTTTCTCTTGAACTGTCAGTTTCACTGTTTAAGAACTTAGAAATAAACTGGGCTGTAAGTTATTTGGACACACGGACCAGCTGCTATTAGTTGGGTTTTAGTCTGTTATTGCATAATTATGTATTATACATCAAGTGTATCTGGCATGAATGATATACATCATGTGTGTAATTCAGCACTGTTATAGGATGTATGTCTGAAGGTAGCCTTAAGGAACATTAAGGGAAAAGTGACCCCTGTCTGAATGACTACATTGCCAGCACTTTAACAGATTGATGAAGCCAGCAATGTTTCATGTCTGAAAGGGGTTATGAGGATGACTGTACTATACTTCAGTTTGATGGTCATACAAGCCTCAGGGAACTGGTGGTATCCTACAGTCACTGCTCTGCTGACTGGAGATGAAAACTTTCACACCAGAGATTAGAGCTTGTTGATGATAGACTTGGATCATTGCTCTTGTGCTACCTGCCCAGAAGTGGAGGAGGTGGACGGGAAGACCAAGACTGGCTGCACTGAATGGTCAAATCTGTTGTTATTTAAAAGCAAACTATTTAAAAGAGAGCAGATTGACGGTGGATGATGAAATGGAGGTTTGAACTGGGTGGACTGAAGCGAGGGAGAAATAGAGTTTAGGATCACAGAAGTAACAAGAGTAGAACAGAGCAGAGGCTTGGGTTAAACTAACACTGGTCGTCAACGGTCTGGTGTCGAGTAGTGGTCTGGATGTGGCTTTTATTGCAAACGGTGATGAGTTGCAGGTGGACCAATCCCTGCCACAGGTGTGTTCACTCAGGTGATTATCCAACTGGCTGCACCTGCCTGCATACCATGCACATACATGTAACTCATGCCCACCTGAGGAAAAAAGGGAAAGAGAGAAGGGAGGGAGAAGGAGAGGCTGCCACTAAGCAATGCTGAAGGTGGAGGGCCTGACAACAGAAACTGAAAAAGAAGAAGAAGAAGAAGCTTGTTGCCCCTGTGAACATTTCACTGACCTGCTTAAACACTGTGGCACCCAATTTAGTTTGGTTTTCATTCAACACATAAAAAATCTGAACCCTTGAAGAGGATACTTTGGTCTGGACCAGCGATGTTTCAGCTCTGTTTTAGTCATTTTGGACAGGAAGACAGAAAGCATGGCTGGCTGCCTGCCTGTGAAGAGGAGAAAGAAGACAGGAAGAGCACCAAACACTCACATGTCTTCCACACACACACCTTTCCACATCAGTGCATTTGTGTTGGCTGATGTATTTTCTGAAAAAAATGTATTTTCTGAACACACCAGGTTGTGATCCAGATGGGTTCGGCCTCCTTCTCCGTGTCCTAATCAAAACTAACGACTCCACAGTTGCTTTGAGCAGCAAAGAACGTACCTAAAATCGAAGCAGACAGAAGGTCAGTGAGGATCCAACATTTATCAATGCCAAAAGTATTAACAAGTAGCAAAAAACAAAGTGATGAGTAAAAACATTTTGTCCCAATATTCATTAAAGTCTTCATTAAAGTTTACTCAACAAAGAGAATGGTAGTAGTGCTTTGGTAAATCTGTCACAGCTGCTGGGAGTCTCGAGCCTGTTGGAAGGCACTTGTTTGAAACCAAAATCACTAAATGCTGCATGATTTGGGGGCTCGGAGAGGCCTTACATGGGGTTTCAGTGGAAAACCTGTGTATACTGTCTCATTAGTTTGCAGCGCTCGAGTCACATGTAGATAATGTTTGCATGTTACAAGGTTTATATCTTGCAGATATTTTAAGTCTAAACTTATTTTCTTTCCGGCAGTTCAGAAGAATTTGCTCTTTGATTTCATTCTGAATGATGCACACTTTGTGTTTGCAGTATGTGACGACCCCTCCGTGCCACTAGGTGTGTGCTTGTTGTTTTCCTGTGTTTGTCGCTTTGCAGGTTTCCACTGAGGCAGGGTCATCATCAAGGTGATTGACTACACTCGGCTCCGTGCAGTTAAAA
The DNA here is from genome assembly GCF_000690725.1 of Stegastes partitus. Lineage (NCBI taxonomy): Eukaryota > Metazoa > Chordata > Actinopteri > Pomacentridae > Stegastes > Stegastes partitus. Next base: position 73,045 of record NW_007577971.1, read on the forward strand.
ACACTCTCCTTCCCATTGATGCTCACTCTCTCACTCCACCTGTTCGCCTCTGCGATACATGCGGGTTTCGCGGCGCAGCTGTTTCTGTTTTGCTTTGTGCATTGTTCATCTATTTTGTAGAATAAACATATGATTTTTGGCACTCGACCTCATCTGCTCTCCTTTGGTTGTTGCGGTCTAAGAGCCGGGCAGTAACAAATGGGGGGCTTGTCCAGGATCATGCCTTTAAATTGTGCATTAAGTTTTTTATTGAGGATTTTAGAAGATACGGAGTTCCATTTACCATTGTAGTGAAGCTCAAGAATTTTGTATATATAGAAAAAAAGAGAAAGAAAACAGCATAAAGGTAAAACACAAACAAAAAACAATGGAACACAGAACATACATACTATAAATATGTAAATATAAACCTAAACATTGCGGAGTCAGAAATTAAATATAGTGCAAAAGTTGTTTTGGATGTTTACACAGACACAGATTGTAAAAAATCAACAAAAGGTTGCCGGATATTTTGAAATTGTGACACATTATNCTTCTTAAAGAATGATGGACTATCCACATTAGGGGCGTGTAAATTGACAAGGGTTAATGATGTGCTGTATATCTCCCCAGAAACAATGACATAATAACCATCTTTGTCAGCTATTGTGGAGTTGTGAATAAAAGGTACCCCTTTCCCCACTAAAATGGCTGTACCTCTTGCTTTTGCAGAGAAAGTCGAGTGAAATACATCCTTTACCCATTTTACTTTCAATAGATTATTGTGGCAGGGCGGTAGAATTTTACGGTTTTTCAAAGCAGACAACGCCACCTGGGGAATTTCACCCCAGGAAATAGTTTGTTTGACTGACTGGACACAGGTTCGAGACACACACGAGCTTGAGACGTGTTTCCCCAATATTACAATTTTATTTTTAATAATTAAATAAAAAGATATCTAATACTCATTAAAAGAATTGACAGGTATTGCTGGCAAACAAAAAAAAAAACAAAGAAACTAAGCATACGGGTAGGACAAGGGCTGGGGCTTACCAGGCAGCCAGCAGGAAAATGGGGCTCAACTCAAAACACCTTGTGATACACCAAACCAAAACACCCAGAGTGCACTTCACAGCAACTGAAAAGGGGGGACCACCACCAGGGGATCTGGCTGCCACGCTCCAGGGGGCCCACAGCTCCAGTTTCACAGCAGAGCGTCCCACAACTGCTACCAAGCTGGCGCAAAACCGTGATGTAGCTGCGCACTAAGCAGACCACACCACCGTAACAACGCTGAGGGGAATCAGAAACAGGTGCGTCAAGCCGGCGCATAAATACACGACTTCTTCCACAGCACCGCCCACCAATCAATGAGGAGCAGGGCAGGAGAGAGAGGACAACCAACTCATCCTGCTACATTATGAAATTTATTTCTTAAATGTGTCTCTTGTAGGAAGACAATATCTGAATGTAGTGCTTTTAGTTGGTTCATAACTATACTTCTTTTCACACGATTATTCCCACCTCGTATGTTCCAGCTCGTAAACGTCAGTCCTTTAACATTTGATGTGTCTGTCATATCACAGAGAGATGAAAAGATGGTACACGGCTGAAATTAGCAATCAAATGTCTGTGTAAAGAGTCATAATAAATTATAGCAGTACAAACATGACGCCGCAAAAGTGAAAAAACAAACATGTTGAACAACACGTGAAAGNGAAAATTAGTGCTGACAAAAGGCAGCCTTGGCGAGTTCCTCTGGACGGACTGAATGGAGTTGAAAGATTTTGATTTGTGTGTATTTGTGCTTTAGGATTTGTATATAAAAGTCTAACCCAATTTATTAACTTGTCTCCTAAATTAAATCGTTTTAGTCCTTCGAACAAATATTCCCATTTGATCTAGTCAAATGCCTTTTCTGCATCGAGCGTCAAAATGGCCAAGTCATTATGTGTTTTCCGGTCAGTGTATAAAATATTAATCAACCGACGTAGATTAAATGTTGAATTTCTATTTGGTATGAATCCAGTCTGATCGCCATGGATTAATGTATTCATTAGAGGATTTAACCTATTGGCAAAGATTTTTGCATAAATTTTATAATCTAGATTTAATAGAGATAATGGGCGATATGAGCCTACATTCAATTTGTCTTTCCCTTTTTTGTGCAGAACTGTAATTGCTGCCTGACTTAGTGTTGGTGGTAGGGTGCCATCCAATTGGGCTTGTTTGTACAATCTATGGAGAAATGGAGTCAGAATATCACAAATTTTTTAAAATAGAATTCAGTTGGTAGGCCATCAGGACCTCGCGCTTTCCCACTTTTAAGTGACGTAATCGCCTTTTTTATTTCTGAGGGGTGGATATCAGTATTTAGTCTTTCTGAATCTGCTGAAGAAATTTTTGATAAGTTANATATAGTGCAAAAGTTGTTTTGGATGTTTACACAGACACAGATTGTAAAAAATCAACAAAAGGTTGCCGGATATTTTGAAATTGTGACACATTATCTTTCAGTGTGTATCTTATTTTCTCCAAATATGATGTATTAGACAGTTCTCTTTGCCAAACCTTGGCATTGGGTACTGTTGGTCCTTTCCATGACATCAAGAGTAATTTTTTTGCAGTTATAAGAGAGTAGGAAATGAATTTTTGTTGTGCTCGAGTCAGATTCCTGTATATTGCTGATGTTCCAAGGATGGTTAATAACAGTTCTGGTGAATTTTTGACAGAGTATTAAAAACCTCAGACCAGTATGTGAGAATCTTAAGACAAGAGAAAAATGCATGGAACAGAGTTGCATCAGAGAACTGACATTTATCGCATGTTGATGAGGTGTTTGAAAAAATACTGTGGATTTTTTTCTTCGAGTAATGGAGTCTATGAATGATTTTGAACTGTATTAAACAGTGTCTGGCGTTACTGGAACAGGAGTGTATATGTTCAAGTGATTCTTCCCAGATGTCATCAGGAATTTGGATGCCTATATCTTTTTCCCAAATGCTTTTGTAATTATTAGAAGAGGGAGAAGTAATTGCTAATAATTTATTGTACATGTTTGAAATAAATTTGTCTTTGTTTGTGGGTAAGCTTAAACATTCATCGATGACAGACTGTGGTTCTGTTTCAAAGTCTGGCATATACTTTTGTACATAATCCCTCACTTGTAAATATCTAAAAAAAAAAAAAAGGTTTCCACAGAGGTTAAATTTTGTTTGTAGTTGCGCAAAAGTTGTAAATTCGTGTTCAATATACAAGTCATGTATGTAGTGTAGTCCTAATCTACTCCAATTGCAAAATGTTAAATCTAATTTAGAAGGGGCGAAGGATGGGTTTCTTGCAATTGGTAAAGAGAGGGAAATTGGTTTAAGAGCAAAATGGGATTTAATTTGTTTCCATATACGAATTAAGATATGTACTACTGGATTTTGGCTATATTTTGATTTATCAAGAGTAGTCGGTGAGAGCATTATAGCGGCTGGAGAATATGGAACACAGTCTTCCGATTCTATGGCTGCCAAATGGGGGGAGAGTTAGCAACATTGGTGAAGAAGTTCAAACTTTGAAAAGCACAGGCCCAGTAATACAATATGAAATTTGGAAGGGATAGACCCCCGTTCAGTTTCGGTTTTGTTAAATGTTTTTTGGTAATTCTCAGTGTTTTGCAGTTCCACAAGAATGGTTGGATAATTGAGTCAATTTTTTTGAAGAA
>NW_007577971.1:78433-82628 GCF_000690725.1 Stegastes partitus
TCATAATAAATTATAGCAGTACAAACATGACGCCGCAAAAGTGAAAAAACAAACATGTTGAACAACACGTGAAAGCAAGTGAAGATAAACTCTAAACACCTCAGGCTAACCCTAACGTAGCCACAGGAAGGGAGTTAGTGGAAGGGAAAGGAGAAAACAAATAAAATAAATAAAAATGAATTGAAGAATAAAAAAGAAACATAAAAGAAAGAAAAGCTAAATACAAATAAGTAAATAAAACAAAAGGGGAAAAGAAATTTTACCTTCCTGTTTGAGTAACCTCATGCCTTTAAATTGTGACAGCTCTCCTCTCACACAGGCCATAAGCAACTCTGCAACTTTGGCAACTTGTAATGTTCCTTCTGGGAGCCGGTAATATTATCGATGGACTCTGATGTTGTGACCCATAAAACCTGCTAGGCAGTCCTCCTCATTGTCCCTCAAGTTCAGAACCTGTGACATTGTTGCCATCTGTTTCCTTAATCTTGTTGATGTCAGTGTTTGAGGATCCTTTGCCCCACATTCACATGCCATTGCATGGATGGCATCAGATCCTCTGAGGTGACTTTCTGCTTCTGGTCTTCCAAACAAATACAGATTGTCATCTGGCACATCACATTTCCGCCGATAATTTACCAGCATCTGTATGGAGGACACCATGTCTGGGCTGAGTAAGACGGGGACCTTTTTGTCCCACTTACCTCCGATTTCTATACACTCAAAGTATTTGCAGAGCTTCTTTTCCACATCGGTCAAGGCAAGTTCAAGATCTGGATTACTGGCAAAAGTGTTTCTCAACATGAAATCATTCAGGGACATCTTTGAGACTTCGCCCTCTCTCCTACAGTTGAAGACAATCACTTCACAGAGCGTTAGCTTAGCAAGACTTAACCAGTTCCTCTTATTTGGCTCAGTTTCAAGATTGGATTGATACTTAGCCTTTCTGCATCTATATGGTGAATATCTTCACAGTTGGGGATAAGAAGAGGTTTATTCCATCTTGACTCTCTGAGGTTCCTCAGTGCGTGTGAGGACACCCACTTGTCCCATTTTTTTTTTCTTTCAGTGTCCTGAACGTCACCACATTTTCAAGGACTTTCTTGTTCTCAGACATCCTTCCATCAAACTCTGTGTGGCAGGGCGGTAGAATTTTACGGTTTTGCAAAGCAGAAAACGCCACCTGGGGAATTTCACCCCAGGAAATAGTTTGTTTGACTGGACACAGGTTCGAGACACACACGAGCTTGAGACGTGTTTCCCCAATATTACAATTTTATTTTCAATAATTAAAATAGAGAGATATCTAATACTCATTAAAAGAATTGGCAGGTATTGTTGGCAAACAAAAAACAAAGAAACTAAGCATACGAGAAGGACTAGGGCTGGGGCTTACCAGGCAGCCAGCAGGAAAATGGGGCTCAACTCAAAACACCTTGGAATACACCAAACCAAAACACCCAGAGTGCACTTCACAGCAACGGAAAAAGGGGGACCACCACCAAGGGATCTGGATGCCAGGCTCCGGGGGGGCTCACAGCTCCTGTCCAACACAAAAATACAAAATTAAATCAAACCAGCAATAACCAATCTAATAAAATCTCACCCAAAAATACTAAATCTGCAAAGAAAACAAAATAACAAATTAAGGAATTAACAGATTTTAATTAATGAAAACATAAACACTGAACTATAACAACTAAACAAATGAAAAGAAAGAATGGCGCAGAAATAAAACGGGGCCTGCTGCCACTTAGGCACCCGCTCCGCTTGGTGGCCTAATGCAGCAGAGACAAATGACAAATGACAAAAAAATGCGCACAGCAAACAAACCAAACGAAACCAAAACAGAACTTAAGAAACAACTAAAACAGAACTGTACAAACCCACTTAAAAACACAGCGCTTTACGAACAGCGCCTGAACAGTGCAACCGCGCAATAGGGATCGGCAACACTGAATAGTGTGTCGACACCGGAAAACAGCAGTAGAAAACAAACAGTACAAAAAAAAAACAACAGCTCCGAAAGGAGCGGCAGCCAGCTCCGAACCGGCTGCCCACCGTGGTTCCGGGCAGCACACGGTGGCTTCTGGCAGCGGGTCAGACTGAGGAAACGTGGGAGCCGTGATGCAATCGGCTCTAAAGCTGTACAGAAAGCCAGGAATTAAAGTGGTAAGTTTTCCTTCAACCTTAGCTTACAAGAGCGCAGCAGCAGCACAAAGGAGCGGGCCTACCTCGGGATTCGGCGACCACCACAAGCCGGTCCGAGGCAGCAGGCGAGCAGTAGCACCCGCGCCAACACTACGACACGCTGCAGACACATTGCATATCAACAAGTTGTATGCACTGGTTGTTAGTGGAGAGAGGAAATGTCACTTACCGTTTTCACAGCCGAGCATCCCACAACCGCCACCAAGCTGATGCAAAACCGTGAGGTAGCTGCGCGCTAAGCAGACCACACCACCGTAACAACGCTGGGGGGAATCCGAAACAGGTGCATCAAGCCGGCGCATAAATACACGCCTCCTTCCGCAGCACCGCCCACCAATCAAATGAGGAGCAGGGCGGGAGAGAGGACAACCAACTCATCCTACTACATCTGCAATATCTGCTATTTTGGTGAGACTATGGCCTAGTTTGAGTACCAAGGACGGAATCTTGAAGCTGCCGGTATCTTCACTCCATCCACACATCTTCACAGAAGTCACAACGTGGCAGAAATTCGCTGGCAGAAAGAAGTCACCTATTGCTTTCAGCTTGCCAAGGGTCTTTGCTTGGAGAACTCATCTTCCCATTTCCCGCACCTTTTGCCTGATGTATTGGTGTTGGTTTGTGTCTGTGCCTTTTTTGTTATAGAAGTGTTGTCCTAACTTCAGAATGTATTTTTCTTGTCGAATTACGTCTGTTATGTTGTCTTGATTCATGTCATTTACAAGGGCCCAGACTCTAGCTCTGCCTGGCTTTCCAGCTTTTCTTTGCTTTGCCAATTTGCATCTTTTCAAGTGACGCCACATTGCCTTCCTTTTGAGGAATGCCTCACAGTATATGCAGTGCAAATACTCTTTCACATTCACTGGTTCACTGCTTTGCTGAGAGGGAACCATCACCCCCTTTCCCTCCTCCTGGAACTCAAAATTGTGGCGACGATTCCCTTTATTTTGAATTAGATTTAACTGAATCTTTCTCTCCGCTGACCCTATTGGATAAGAAAATGCCCGTGCCACCTCCTTCAAATGCTGTGTTTCCTGTCCAAGTGCCGTGCGATTTTCGCATATGGTTTAAAACAGTACATGTAGTAGCGCCTCTTATTGTACACTCTACTACCATCATTTTTCTTTTCCAACGTCAAGACTGTTACATCCTTGTCACTGGAGGATTCTGATTCACAATCTGCTATGGAATGGGAAGAGGACGATGTGTTCTGTCTGCATTTAACGTGCTTGACACAACCTTTCTTCAAGCATTTACCATCCGAGTTTCTCGAGCTGTACTTTCTTTTAGATTTGATCAGCTTGAGTTCCTCTTCTGATTCTCCATTACCGCAGATGGCTCCACTGGCACATTTTCATCTACAAAGCCATCTTAGGGTTTCTCCCTGGCTATTTAAATCGCCTCCTTGTTCGCTTTACCAGTGGGTACAGCCTCCGCTCCCAGGACATTTTACTGTTCTCGGTCCCTCGTGCCGTCACTGCATTCGGGAAGACTGCATTTTGTTACAATGCCCCTTGGTCCTGGAATTTGATCCAGAAAACGCTCAAATTGTCTGACCTTGTTTCCTTGAGAGATTTTAAATGTTTGTTACAAACTGTTAAAAAAAGAAGTCTGTAGCTGCTTTAAATGAGTTTTTATGTACTGTATGTATTCCATGTATTTATGCCTTATAGTGATGTTATATTACTTAGCTTATTTTTTGTGTGTTGTATTGTTGTAAACCTTGTTGCTGCCCTCTTGGCCAGGACTCCCTTGTAGAAGAGATGTCAATCTCAATGGGACTCACCTGGTTAAATAAAGGTTAAATAAATAAATAAATAAAAAAATTCTTCTGTAGAACTAGGCACATACTCATCCTCATTTATTTCACTGCTTATCATTGATTCATTTGAAGAGATCCCAAGCATTTTCTTTGTAAGAAACACTCTCAGTTTTCCTCAGCGGAGGAACATCTGGGTCTGAAGGGCACTGGTCCATTTCCTCTTCC
>NW_007577971.1:84208-103105 GCF_000690725.1 Stegastes partitus
AGAGATAAGGGTAGGGGAGAGGAACCCAGTGCATCATTGGAATCCCCCGGCAGTCTAAACCTATAGCAGCATAACTGAGGGACAGTTCAGGTGATCCTGTGTAGACCTAACTATAAGCTTTATCAAAGAGGAAAGTTTTAAGTCTAATCTTCTTGAAAAAAATAAAAATAAGAAATCTGTCTGACAGACATGCTTTATGTGTGAATAAAAAGACATGTCCAGGTCAAAAATAACTCCAACATTCCTTACATTATAGTTGAAAGCCAAGGCAATGCCATCCAGGAACTATCCGGTTAGACTGTTTCTGAGGTACTTTGTGCCAAATACAATAACTTTAATTTTTTCAGAATTGAGGAGAAGACAATTACCGGTCAGTGAGGCCTTTATGTCTCTAAGACATACCTGGAGTTTGGCAAAGTAATTCCGTTCATCTGACTCCATCAGATCATTTTTCACGAAACAATGAAAACACCATGTCAAAAACATGATGGAAGCATGACATTTGTATTTATATGCTAATGGGTACTGTCTCCTCATCACTTCATACCAGTGACGTGCGGTGAGGTTCATGGCTGGTGAGGCACTGACTTCATCAGAATCTGATTTACAAATATATGCACTCTACACAGCAGCTTATTTGCCATTTGATTGGCAGCAGTTTATGGATTATGTTTCATATCTGCATTCTTTACACATACAAGTTGTAGCCCACAAAACTCATGTTTCATTTCTTCTTTAAAAAAAAAAAAAAGTAAGTTATTGCGGTCTTACCTTTACCTTTAAATGAAGTCCATGCTCTGCTCCTTCTGGACAAAAATCTCTGTTACTTTTTTGTAAAAGTCTCCTTAGCTTCCTTCGCTGTACTTGACTTGCTAACTGTATACCGTACCTAGTCTAGCTTGCTGTCACTTAGATTTAGTTCATTTAGATTTCCAACTATGTCACTCAGGTAGGACAGTCTCACCAGGAAGTACTCAGCACTAAATTTTTCTGCGACTTCATACTTGTGCTCCTGCTCCAAAAACATTCTTATCTGCCCTCTGAGCTCAAAAACTCGGGACAAGACTTTTCCTCGTGACAGCCACCTTGCTTCACTGTGAAACAGCACAGCTTGATGTTCAGCTCCCACCTCCTCACAGATAGCAGAGAAGACTCTCGTTCGTAGTGGTCTGGTCTTTATAAAATTGACTACACCTAAAATGTCAGTCATAACCTCACTTAATTCAGAGGAAAGGTGCCTTGATGCCAGTGCTTCTCTGTGTATAACACAGTGTGTCCACTCAGCATTAGGTGAGGCCTTCTTGATGAGCGCCCAAAGTCCTTTTCTCATCCCTGCCATGGTCTATGCACCATCACTGCAAATACCAATGCAGTTCTCCCACTTTAGTCCATTCTCAGTCCGGAAGCAGTCCAGCATTTTGGAATAGCTCTCGTGGCTCTATCTCTGACATATTTACAAAAAAGTAGATCCTCACATAGGGAGTTTGAATGATTTTTGGCAATATCTGGCACGTTTTCGCTGAAAAAACTCAAGCAGCTTATCAGCGTGATTGGGGTGTAATGTCTTTAAGTGATGCCTTAATTTACTTGGCTTCATGCTGTCCGCCGCCAACATTTTTAGACACAGCAATCACACCAGTCTTTCCTCGTTTCCCACCATAGTCTTAGTGAAGCCAAGCGCTAGATACGCTTCGTCATATTTCCTCGTCTTAGCTTTCAGGAGACTGTCATTTGTCTCATTATCTCGGTCTCTCTCCGCCTTTCTTTTCATTCCTGTTAAATATTTTTTTTCATGGTGTCTCTTAAAGGTTTGTTCACTACACTTCATAGCTCCTGCTCTGTGCTGTGTGTACGCAAAAAAAACCCTACACCATAACGCTAATACTCCCTGCATACACCCTGACAATGAGAGCGCCACCGCCACCTGCTGTAGTGGATGCTGCAGATGGATGCCTCGGTGTACACTCTGTTTTGTTCTATAAGAGAACCTATGCCAGGATCCTTTTTGTGGATTTTTTTAATACAATCATCATGACTCTAGTGCAGGACCAGCTCTCCCAATTGCATGAGCCAGACTCCACCTGCAGGTGGATCATTGACTTCCTGTCTGACAGGAGGCAGCAGGTGAAGCTGGAAAACACGTCTCTGACTCCCGAACCATCAGCACAGGATCACCACAAGGCTGCATCCTTTGACCTCCGCTCTAGTCCCTGAACACTAACAGCTGCACCTCCAGTCCCCAGTCTGTCATGCTCCTGAAGTTATCAGATGACACCACTCTCACTGGACTCTCATCTGTGGTGGGGATGAGTCTGCTACAGATGGGAGACTGACCATCTTGTGACCTGGTGCAGAAGGAACAACTTGGAGCTCAACATTCTAAAGACAGTGGAGATGATTATACAATTGAGGAAGGATCCAGTCCAACTCACACCCATCACCCTTTGTGACTCCCCAGTGAACAATGTGGAGAACTACTGCTTGCTGGGCACCATCATCACCCAGGACCTCAAGTGGGAGCTGATGTTCAGCTCCGTCATCAAGTAGAGGATTTTCTCAGTTCAGCAACTGAAGAAGTTCAACCTACCAAAGACAATGATGGTAAATTTCTACACCTCCATCATTAAGTCCATCCTCACCTCCTCCTCCATCACCATCTGGTACGCTGCTGCCACTGCCAAGGACAAGTCCAGACTGAAGCATATCATTCGCTCAACCGAAAAGGTGATCGGCTGTAATCTCCCGGCCCTCCAGGACCTGTACTCCTTCAGGACCTTTAAGCATGCTGGGAAGATTGTGGCCAACCTCTCCCACCCTGGATGCAAACTGTTTGAGCCCCTCCCTTCTGGCAGGACGTTGTGGTCCATCAGGGACAGAACATCAAGACACAGAAACATGTTCTTTGCTACAGCAGTGGGCTTCTTCAACAAGACAACCCCAGTGACTCTGCCTCTCTCCCATCACTGTAGACACTGACACTACGCATTACATTAACGCACAACTAACTACTATTTATGCCAAAGAACATATGTTGCAGTTTTTGCAGTGTGGTTAATAAAATACATAACCTAGCTGCTAATCTTAATGTCATTCTAAGACTGGTACTGCTACAACAGGATAGCAGCAAGCATGTACTTGTACTAGTCCAGCCACTGCTGCTGCTGCTACTCAACTCATACTATTAGTGCTGTTGCTTCCACTATTACTTTACAGGTCACCACTACATTGAATACTGCTCCTAACTTTTTATTTAAGTAATTACGCCATAAATGTATCTAATCATATAATCATGCAACTAATGAAAAAGCTTAGATTTAAGCCTGTGTGCTTTATATCAGAAATGGATTGTCAGAAAGGTAAAGATGCTCAAAAGTATATTAAAACACTAATTAGACCTCTTTCTGGAACTGAAAAACAAATGGAATACCTCACTAAGACAAATAAAGACAAGTTATCTTAAAACTAGACTACTGAGTGAAAGTTCATTTCAGTATACAGGAAGTGGTCATTCTCAGCTTTACATAGATGCCCTTCCAGAGTCTATATGAAGTAAATGCAGCATCACTGTAGGCGTCAGTCCTGGATTAACCGTGAATGTGAGATTCAGCAGAATAAAGTGATCTGTATTCTGCTGACAAACTGTGACAAGGTGAGTGATGTAGTTGGGAGCAAGGCTGTGGGATGATTTAAAAACAATTAGAGGCACTTTAGAGATTTTGTAGCTTGGTTTATCAGTCCAGTGTTTTTTGCTTTGCCTAAGCTGCAGTGTTTTAAACCAGTTGGACATGTCTTATCAGGTAATACTAATCTTACTACTACTTCTGCAACTGCTACATCCCATCTGTCTCTTACAGTTAATTTAAGTAGATGTGAACACAGCAGTCATAACCATTAGCAGACCACAACTACCCCATGGACACCTTTCTCTGGGGCAGAGGTCTCCATATGGTCACAAACTGCTTCTGGAACAATACATGTGTTGGAATGTGATCCAATCTTCAACTGAGTGAACTACAAGGAGTTCTCCACTTAGCTTGTTGAGATGTGGATGAGAAAAATCAACTGAAGATAAACTTTGAGCCTTCAAACTGGTGCTAACCTTAGGCACCTGATTTTAAAATAGTTTACTGTTACTTTTTTGACCAAAGTATGTTAGTTTATTAGTTTTACTGAAATTTGAGCTGCCAAAACTTTACATTTTAGTCTAGTTTTCAAGAGTGACATTGAAACCTTACTTGCAGCATCCTTTTTTAATTTTAATTATCATTTTACCTTAACATTTTGAAGGCATGGCTGTATGGTGACACAATTGTTAGCACTGTCATCTCACACCTAAAAGATCCTAGGTCCGCGTCCCGGCCTGGGCCTGGGATCTGGAGAGAGAAGCTCAGTGGATTGCAGGCAGATAGAGATGGGAATGGACGAGGGGGACAAGGAGAGCAGTCATTGGCTGAGTGAATGATTTGATGAGGAATAGAAGAAAGGATGGTTGGTTGATGAATCAGAGCGAGGGCTGATGGACACCATACCCACAGCTACAAGTTACAAATTCACCTTTCCTTTTTCCTTTCACCATGTACGACAGCTGCCCTTAAAAACTATGTACTACTGCCTACAGTATGGATGCAATTGTGGAATATTATTCATCATGATAGTGCACCTTAAGCTTTGTCCATCTTGCTCATACATCGATTACAGTCTGCAGTGCAAAATCAGTAGCAGGGCAGTAAGTAATGGTGGACTGTAACTACCAGTATAGCTTAGCTTCACCAATTCTTTGTCTCAAATTTCTATAAAGATTATATTTTAGTGTCTTTTTTTTCCACCTTAAAGACAAACACTTCCTGCTTTAACATCTGAAGAATGATGACATGTTGGCAGGTCTCTTCCCACAGAATCTATGTGAATCAACGTTTAGTGAACTGATGGAGAGCTTCACAGGCTCTTCACAGGTTTAGGTTTCTACAGTTTTCACAGTGATCTGTGGGTTTGTTCGAGGTAGACCTTCTGAAAAAGTGTGTTTTTCCTCAATATTGTTCCTAACTCCACATCAACTAAATTGGGAGGCAGACACAGAAAACAATCAAAGGAGAGACAGAGAGAGACAGTGTGGATGAGAGAGAGAGAGAGAAGGATGCATTGTGCAGAACATTGTAATTATGTCTTCTTGTCCCTTGATCGCCCTGCTGAGATAAGGGTTTAGTGGAAAGAGATGAATCAGCATTTCCTTTGAGGAGAAAAATAACAGCTCGATAAAGAGGCAGCACACACTCCAGCAGAAAACAAGAAAACAGAAACCATTTAACCCACTGCACACACACAACAGAAAGATAAAGAGAGGATATCAAACAAGGTCTTTATTTAAATTTAAATGTCGCCTTGGAGCTGTGATGGGTGCTGCCATTTTCCATCCACTCATCAACTTTGAAATGGCTGAATACGCTAACATGCAAACAAAAGATGCAGTAAATATAATTGAGACAAGGCTGTGGATAGTGGGTGCGCAGCAGGTCTTGTTTGGAACTCAGAGTTACTGCAGAAACAACTCCCTGACCCTTCTGCTTTGACAAATGGGGATAAAATCTTTAGTTGAGGTGTAGGAGCAGGACTACACCTCAACCACTCCCCTTCTGTCATACATCTATACACATCCCTCTGCCCTCCCACTTGTTCTCAGTTCTTGTTGGAGCAACACACGCCATTGTTCAGCCATGCTGTCAATCTACAACTTTTTAGAAAACTCTGACTTACCACGGACTGCTCATCCATTAGCCCTCCATGAGGAAATGTCCAAGCCGGCTCCAGGTCCCCTCCAGGGTGATTAGATAAATCCGCAACGATCACCCGTCACGAAGAGACAACTCCGTTCAGAATTCCTCTCTCCGTTCTCCAGCCACATCAGACTCCTCATCCGATGCCAAGTACAACCAGGGAGGCTCTTCACAGGGAAGACCAAAATGTAAATACTTCCTCCTCAACTCCCGCTTGCTCCAGCACTGACACCCAAAGCAAGTGAGCATCCAGAGAAGTCGCTGCATCTGGGAAAGCTTGGTGCTCTCCCACACTCTCAACAAATCCTCTGGCGATGTCTCTCCATACAAAATCTCTGACCGGATCGCCGCTGGTCTTCAGTAAGCAGGAAGAGAAAGACTTTATCTGTCACCAGGCTGACAACAAAGTTAAACTATTCTAACTTCGGACAAACTCCCGAAACTGAGGTCATGTGATCACAATAATCCTCCATCGATGCCGATGCTGCAAAGCAGACTGTGACATCATCATCTGTAACTCCGCCCAGTTAAAAAAAGAAAAACTTTGATGCCCGAAGCAGACAAACCTGCAGAGAAGCCGACTCATCCTCTCAGTGCACCCGGAAACACACATTGTGCTTCCACATTCCCAACAGTTCTCCTGACGACTTCCCTCCACATTAAAACTCAGCGAGATCACCATTGGTCTCCAGAGAGCTTAAGAGAAAGTTTTCAGCTGCCACCTTGCTGACAATAAAGTTAAACTATTTCAACATCTGACAAACTCCTAGAGCTTTCAGGCCTCGATAAACCACAACAATCCTCTCCCGATTAGACACATGGCTGTGTACCCTGACCATGACATCCCACTACCTGCGTTGCTAGGTGTGGTTCATCCTATCCACCAGCACCTACCCTACTGCAACCTGTTCCCAGCCCCACCACTATGGCCACCTCTGGCCATGGGATACCAACTTCCCAACAATCTTTTCCCTTTATGTTTGGCAATGGGCTGCCAGTTCCTCCCTTCCATCCCCAGCAAACTCTCTCTCTCGCTCTCTCTCTCTCTGTTTCTCTCTCTGTTGGCACGAGGCTGCCAGCTTGTAGTACGAGAATTGACTGGCTGTAATTCTTAACATCAACAATGCATCAACAATCCATTATTCTTCCATTTAGCTTGCCTTTAATACAGCAGTTCGCCTCCAACAATTCTTTGCAGACACCTACTGGGGATGATGTTACCGGGAGCCACACTGTTTCACCTTTTCAGCAGCTATTCCCAAGGCCACAAAGCTTTTCACTTCCATGCTTTTGCCACAAGGCGTCAACCTAAAGGAAAACCAATGCTTCAGTTACAAAGATAAACTACCTGCAACAGTCTTAACCTTGCTGGCCATGGCACACCTCAGCGCAGCTTCTTCTGCAGCAGCAATCAATCTCGACTGGTCTGCCCTCACGACAGTTTTGTACCACATCAATCAGCAATTTTTTGCTTTAATTCCTAGCACTGGGATGCCAGCACAGCAAACTGCTACCCCCATGTCAACAACCCTCCACTTTTACACAACGGGATGTCGGACTGTCAGTCAGTTTCAGTGCACATACTAGCAGGTTTGCGCTTTCTGCAGCAGTGGTCACTCTCAAGCTGTTTACCCTGACAGCCTCACAAAACACGACCAAGTCACTAACCCTGTGTCAGTGACCTGTTCAGCCAGGAGCTGCAGCGGTGCGCTCACACAGGTGCCAGGAGGGACGCAAACACTGGCCAGGATGAACGAGGAAAAGTCCCGTGGCGAATAGAAAGGTTTGCAGTTTATGAAGAGTGCTTCCAAGTTGGGACAGCACAGCATCTTCAGAGTTGTCACGTCTCTGCACCAACCTTTGCTCATATAAAAACACATTCCACCGCCTATCATTTTCCCTGTGGCCTCCATGACGCGGTCCCCTCTGAACAGCTGGAAACCTGGCAAGTGTAGCACGCTGTCCGGAATGGTCCTGTTTAGCCAGGAGTTGGAAAAGTCCATGTTAATCTGTGTCAGGAGCAGCAGTTCCTCAGTCTTGTTGGAGAGAGAGCGGAGGTTTACCAGGTGAATGCTCAGCAGAGCAGTGTTAAAGTCTCACAAAAACACAAAAACGCCGGCCTGCTTCCCCCGTCTGCGCTGTTTGAAGCGCTTGTAGAGGACCGCTGCTCCTCCAACTAAACTGTC
The DNA here is from genome assembly GCF_000690725.1 of Stegastes partitus. Lineage (NCBI taxonomy): Eukaryota > Metazoa > Chordata > Actinopteri > Pomacentridae > Stegastes > Stegastes partitus. The sequence continues at coordinate 92,166 of NW_007577971.1, forward strand.
CAGTAAAATGTTAGACTTTTCAAAAACTGGCTGAAAAACATCAGGTGTGTGTTGCCAGATATTTAGAAGTTCACCTCTCGTGAAAGTAAGACGTACAGAGTGGGTTAAGGCAGAAGAAACAACAACAACAACAGTCAGCTGACTCTGGGACTGTCTTTATTCCAGGGAGACTGTCAGCTGACAGTCAGCTGTGGCAGGTCCCAGTATACAACGCTGGTTGAGGCAGCATCAATTTGCCCAGGATCAGGAGTAGCATCAACACGCTTGGGAACAGGATCAGGTGAGACGGCGTCAACCCTCTCAGGAACAGCACCAGCGGAGGCAGTGTCGACCTGCTCAGGAACAGAGCGAGCAGAGGCAACATTGACCCGCTTAGGAACAAGTCCAGCAGAGGTGGCGTCAACCTGTAGAGGAAAGGCCAGGATGCAGGATGTGACCACCTGCATCCGTTCATGCTTGGTGGTGGGGAGGTTTGACATCACCGGGAGCCACATTTTCTTCTGGAAGGCCTTCCAGGAGGTGGCTTTTGGGAGTCCTGGGAAGCAGGTTCAGGTGGGAAACTAGTTGGGTGAGTGGGGAAATTGTCCAGTCCAAGGGCAACCTCTGCGGCAGAAAAAAAAAAGCATGGAAGTGCCCAAAACCTCATTTTTCTCAAATGGCCTCTTGAGAATGGTTCAAAAAGTGAGTCAATCTTGATATACCCCCATGTTAAAGTGCCGCTTTGCGTGACAGCATATGGCTGAATAAAGGAGGTATTGTACTGTAGCTGTTGTTTGAGTAAACTGATGTTATCACAACCTGTTAAGCACCTGTTTGCATTTGAAGCAGAAATTATTGACTGCTGCAAGATAATGCAGAGTAATATTTCATGGGCTTTACATAAGCCTTGTATGTTCAGTGTTACCTTTAGTCACTCTGTGAAAGAAGTTCAAACGCCATCTATAAAAGTAGAAGATATAGAAGCCTTAGTAACATTTTTTTTGCAGCACCAGGCTAGGCTCACAGACTACTGTTTCTTATACCATAGACGCACAGTTTGATCCTGATATAGGCAATAGAAGTGCCTCAACTGTGAAGCATTTTACATTGTCTTTTGGAAAAATTAATGGCCTTTATATATTGACCAAAAATATAAACAAGCATGTAACATTTACTCAATTTAATCCATTCTCTTTAACATAGTGGAATAATTATTTGTTGTGCCAACACACAGCATCTCTTCAACAGAACAGGTATCATGAAACAACCTAAAACCAGTATAATGGGAATGAGAAGCAGCACACTAAGAGTGAGTTCATAGACCAGAAACCACTGCTGGTTGATGCTGCTTGTGGAATGTCGTCACACTCTTTCTGAAGGGCTTGGTGAAGTTGGTGGACATTTTGGGAGACAGAATCTTGTCATCAGACATGTCAATCTAGAGCATCATGTGGCAGATTGTCTGTTGTACCAAGGTGTCTGAAATTATTTCTTAAATGACAAAAGAGAGAGGAACATGCTGTTAGTATGATGGATGCTGGCATGTCAGTTAGGGTTGCACTGAGACACTTGTATATCCACAACTTCACCGTATCATCTGTGGCATCATGTTATTCGAATACATTTTAATGTGGTCTTTTATTGTCACTGGTCAAAGGAGTGTCTGTATACTGGTCACACTGTCTGATCATAGTCCTTTAAAGCCACATCTGACTAGGGTGTGGATTACCAGCTCAAAAACCTTTTAAGCAAAACTGACTAGATTTAACACTTTTTTAGCTAGACCAAAGTCAGAATAAATCAGAAAAGAAGACTATTTGTTTTGTCATTCTAACCAAAAGAGCTCCTCCCTCTTTACCACTCTTAAATTTTAATTGAGATATTAAGATATATTTTTTAGATATGGAAGCTGCTGTGAGCTTCCATATTTATTTTGGTTTTAGAATCACTTCTGTATTCATTTGGATACTTGCTGTTTTTCCCCAGTAGTAACTTTGATGTTGACATGAGTGGCATTTACAAGGAAGGTGACTTCAGCCTGTTGAGAGCTCAGAGGTCACCGCCGAGCTGCGTTTCCTCCTGATCAGGTCTTTGCCCCAAGTCGAACGAGCTGAGGTAGCAGAAACACAGCTGAACGGCCCATTAACCTCCTTCTTGCCACGCTACAGTACGTCACCACTAATTTATGACACTGCAGCAGGCTGCTAAGGGTGAGTGGTAAATCACAATAAATGGATGTGGTGGAAGACAAAACTAAACTGCACAGCGTGTCTCACCTGCCGCAGACAGTCATCTAGGAACACATGAATATTTATGACTGCACACACAAACACACATTTGCTGTTTAGCGTGTGAGGAGGCAGGTAGCAGAGCAGGTTATTGATGCTGAATGCTGTCATTAGAGTTGGAGGAGGTTGAGCATTAAGTGTCAGCTATATAAATGCAAATTCTTCATCATTTCCTGGCTGTGTCTCCTCTCATTGTTCTGTGTCCAGGCCAGTTCAGTTCAGCCATGTTTACTCACTTTGTAAACACACACTCTGCTCCACTAGACAACTCTCTTGCTTTAAAAAAAAAAAAAAAAAACAGACTTCGTATATTACTCTGCAGAGTAAGGAAAGGACATTTGAACACATCATTGATTTCTCCCCCTCTCTCTTTAAATGTGTTTGTCCATGGTGTTCATTGATGTTTCTCGCTGCTGTGTAATTATTCCCATCAGGAAAACAGCCACTGAGCTCTCTAATAACACCATTAGGGTGTACAGCAGTACAGTGCAGAGCAAATTAAAAGCCTTACCGAAAAGGGCCTTTTCTCTGTGATTACGAGCACAGTGCTGCTGAAACGAGAGCCAAATTATTCTGGATTTTATACAAAAGTTTCCAACACATGCGCTGATGTAGTATGGAGAAACATTTTACACAGAAATGAAGTTTATGGTCAGGTGTGGCCAAGGACAACAGTCTCAAAATAGGGTCCACACAGCAACAACAGCAACAACAAAAAACATTGTCGGCTCAGAATAAAGTACAAGAGTACTTCAAAAACATTTTTCAAAATAGTCTTTTTTAACTTCAGTGCATGTTCAAGTTTTGCTATCCTAAGAAGGTCACATCTTGAGCTCCAGATACTCTAACAGCATGGATAACTTCATGTATCACGATGGCGACCACACAAGTGGGATTTCAGTTTGGGAAACAGATAGAGGTCAGACGGTGCAGGTTGGGTCAGGGAGGTTCATAAGGCAACAGCTCAAAGCCACACTTGGCTGCTTCTGCCTCCTGTGCTGTAAGGATGGATGGATTTTTCCTGGAGCAACAGCAGACAGCTCCAAGCTTTCCTCTGCTTTGTTCTATGATTGCTTTCAACATTTGATGATTTGATACAAGGATTTACAGTATACAGCTATACCCCCAAATTTGAGTTACTGTTAGTGGATGAGGCCAAAAACTTTTTGAAGTACCCTTGTAAGTAAATGTTAAAACAGAAAACATAAAAGTCTGAGATCACTAGTCATTGAAATTTGTTTCAGCACAGAACACTACATTACCAATCCAAACATCAGCTCTATATCGGAAACATGTCCCTTCATATCAGAACATCTGACAGCATGCACTCAAACTGATGTACTCCAAAACCTGATAATTAATGGTATGCAACGATTATCAGGTCATTCTGGACAGGTCACCAGTCTGTCACAGAGCTACACTTAGAGACAGACAACCAAGCACACTCACATTCACACCTACAGACAATTTAGAATCACCGATTAACCTCATCATGTTTTTGGACTTGTGGCAGGAAGCTGGAGAACCCGGAGAGAAAATGCAAACTCCACGCAGAAAGATCCCATTGCCCCCACCGGGACGCGAACTGGTGTCCTTATTTTTATCTATCATGATAGCAACCATTTGACAGTGTACAAATACAGCTTAGCCTATAGAGCTGTTCCAGGTTTGAGGTGTTTTTAGTCTCATTATCCTGCTATCTCCTTATATACACTCATCTGTTATTGCTGCTAATCTCAAACTGGGCTTCATAAGTAAACAGAACTTTGTTCCATCATCCACTGTGAAACGTTACTCTGTCTCTGGCCACCCCAACGGAAAAGTGGTTTAGAGTTTCTGTTTGTCCTCTGAGATCATGACTAGACAGCTTCTTTTGACAGAACTTTTGCCGATTGGAGTCTTGAGCTCTCTATTTAGTAAATTCTGAATCTGTAATGAAGTTGCTTTTCTATCTCTCGGTGAACAAAGCTGGATGTATTGATTTTCTGACAGCAAGCTCACTTTTGGTCTGCCTGGTTGTGCTTTGAATGAAACTGTATCAGTGCACCATGCAGTGCTACTTTAGAAACTTTCAGTCTGGCAATGATATGATGCTGAGAAAGCTCCTCTTCGCTCAGAACAATAGTCTAGCTATTGACACTCTCACTTAGTTCTGATGTCATGTTTCTCACTATCACAGTCCTACTCAGTGAGCAATGTTCTGGAGGACGGTGTCCTGCTGGGTGTGGAGCCAGTTTAGTGGAATATTTTGTTATAAGACGTATGAAGGCCTACAATAAGTATAGCTATATGTTGCACATGTGTGTAGCATGTGCTAAACTAGCTAGGACCATGGCATCGATGACTTCTAAGTCTCTAAGCACATCTCTGCTCCACATCCNCCCTGCAACCCCAGTGAAGATTATGCAGTGTATAGATGATGGATGGATATTTTCATTTGAGGATGTGGTACTATTAGTATTTGTTTTGTGTGTCAGGTGTATTTTTCACACTTCTGTTATTGGCAGTTGACCTTATTTCAGGTCTTTAATCTTATATCACTGGCTAGATTTCAGCCAATAATATTTTTGACGAATGTGGCATCGCAGCAGCAGCAGCAGCAGCAGCAGCAGCAGCAGCAGTAGTTCCTTAGTTTGTCGTAAGAGTCTGTACATAGTAAAACAGTTGTGTCTAACCTTTTTTTGTCATCTATAGGGGCACATAGTGGTTGGTTCACTATTTGCTGCACATAGTCCAAGAAACAAAATGATTCCAAGCTTGTAGTATTTTTTTCAAGTAACAACGGTGATTATTAAGTGTTACATTTTTTAAACAATGCTGGCGGCATGGCTGTTGGCATTGTCAGTTGATCACTTCACCACCAATATTCTTCTGTTATACATACTGCACTGTAACACAGAAGCCACCATTTTGAGAGACTAATTTACATGTGCAGTCACTCTGTTACACTATCTATTGATTACTTCCCATTCTGCATTGTTCATGATGTTATAATTTAAAATTCTCCGCCCCAAAATCCAGTGATTCTGTCACTGCCTGAGAAAATGGGTCATAAAAATAACTGTAAATGTGCCTGCTCACATGAGATCAAAGATAAACACGCTTTTTAAATACCCCTTCAATGCTGTGAAATTTGTCCAGTGAAAAGTACTCCAGCAACCTTCAGGAATCACCAGGATAAAAAAAGGATTTAAATCGAAGGCTTTGTTAATTTTTCTAAACCAATCACAGTAAATGTGAGTTCATATAAAATCCAAAACAGCCTGAAGGATATTTTTTTTTACAGGGATTATGAAGAGTTACTAGCTGACTGTGTGGCCTGTTATGTGTCATATTCAGAGTGAGGCGTGTCCTCTCAGGCGGTGCTACTGCTGTAATATGAACCTTAATTACACAGATAAACCAGCAGTGTGAGCCCTCAAAGAGTTGTTTAGTGTGATCCCTTCATCTCTTTGTTGCTTTTTATCCAGCTGACAGACAGTTCTGCCACCTTTTCTCTGCTTCAAGCTAGTTGTAATTAAATTGTCTTGCCCTCTAACTAAATATTTACACCTCGAGACTATCAGATGGAAGGGCTGCATAGCTGATAGACAGCCGAAAAGTGTGCCTGCTACGAAGATGAAAATGCAACAAATGGCCTGTTTGGAGCACCTAGACAAGCATAATTGCTGTCAACAGATAACATTTCATCAAACTAATCTTTACAAATCAAAAAAACAAAAAAACAAAAACTCCCTAATTTTGTTTAAAAAAAATAAAAAAAATAAAAAAGTATTTAGACTTTTTTGAAAAAGGATTTATGAGCTTCATGTGAGATGGAAACAGCTTTTCTGAATAAATTTTAACACTGCAAACATTTTCCTCACATGACTGATGACCTGTCTTCGCTTGTTTTGTTGTCTGCATCTCCTGACAGCAAGAAATGTGTCTGATAGCAGATGACATGAAAGGACAATTACACCTTGCCAAAAAGAATTCCTGAAAGCTTCTCTCTATTTTTGTCCTGTAGGTGGTTGTTTGGCTCTTAATACTCTTCAAAGTTTTGTAATGATTGGCAAACAACTTTTATTTGGTTTATTACAGCCATGTGTAATGTATCCTTCACTCTCACCTTCTGACTGCACAGCCTAGTTTATTCACTTCAGAACACTAAGACAAGCCTACCTCTTCTGGTGAGAGTGCACTTGTGATAAACTGATTTGTTTTTGTGTATTTGTTTATTAAGATCCCCATTAGCTTTTGTAAGGAAGCAGCTATTCTTCCTGGGGTCTTCATAATTTCAACAACACCAGAACACAGTTATGTGCACACAATACATACATATCATAAAATTACAGAATACATAAACACATTACATACAAAAACCACACATATTTTGTATGACATGTCTGATCAGGCCCAGATGCAACAGTTTAAAATATAGTTGTTTCAGAAGAGGGCAGTTAATGGTGGAGTGAAAAGGTGGTTGACATAAACTGGGTTGTCATCTAAATGTATCATGAACCAANCAGGTCACCAGTCTGTCACAGAGCTACACTTAGAGACAGACAACCAAGCACACTCACATTCACACCTACAGACAATTTAGAATCACCGATTAACCTCATCATGTTTTTGGACTTGTGGCAGGAAGCTGGAGAACCCGGAGAGAACATGCAAACTCCACACAGAAAGATCCCAGTGCCCCCACCGGGACACGAACTGGTGTCCTTATTTTTATCTATCATGATAGCAACCATTTGACAGTGTACAAATACAGCTTAGCCTATAGAGCTGCTCCAGGTTTGAGGTGTTTTTAGCCTCATTATCCTGCTATCTCCTTACATACACTCATCTGTTATTACTGCTAATCTCGAACTGGGCTTCATCAGTAAACAGAACTTTGTTCCATCATCCACTGTGAAACGCTCTGTCTCTGGCCACCCCAACGGAAAAGTGGTTTAGAGTTTCTGTTTGTCCTCTGAGATCATGACTAGACAGCTTCTTTTGACAGAGCTTTTGCCGATTGGAGTCTTGAGCTCTCTATTTAGTAAATTCTGAATCTGTAATGAAGTTGCTTTTCTATCTCTCGGTGAACAAAGCTGGATGTATTGATTTTCTGACAGCGAGCTCACTTTTGGTCTGCCTGGTTGTGCTTTGAATGAAACTGTATCAGTGCACCATGCAGTGCTACTTTAGAAACTTTCAGTCTGGCAATGATATGATGCTGAGAAAGCTCCTCGTCACTCAGAACAACAGTCTAGCTATTGACACTCTCACTTAGTTCTGATGTCATGTTTCTCACTGTCACAATCCTACTCAGTGAGCAATGTTCTGGAGGACGGTGTCCTGCTGGGTGTGGAGCCAGTTTAGTGGAATATTTTGTTATAAGACGTATGAAGGCCTACAATAAGTATAGCTATATGTTGCACATGTGCTAAACTAGCTAGGACCATGGCATCGATGACTTCTAAGTCTCTAAGCACATCTCTGCTCCACATCCGGTATCTCACTCTCATATTCTCAATCAGTATTTTCATCACTATTTGTATTTTATATTTTATGTTTGTTGTTGTTATTTGTTTTAGTAAGTAATAAATGTGTGTATACAGTTGTTTCCTGTGTTTTCTATAGCTTACTTTCAGTCACTTTACGTATCCGATCTTTAGTTACCTAAGCTCTAAGTTAATTCCCTAATATTATAAAACACTCTTGACTGATCACCAAAAGTAAACAATTTAATAGAATTATTGTGCTGACTCTGAGATTTTATCAGTGGACGAATAATTCAAAGGTTGGTTTTAACAATTTTAATTAATGCAGTAATTTGCTTTATGGTGGAAATATTTATTATTCATAATAATTATTTCCTACCCTACAGGAATGGCCAAAATCTCCAAATGCTTTCTATTTGTAGTTTCACTGTTCTACCGCTAGATTGTGTGCGTACGCATGGTCAGAGTTGTGTGTATATTTACACACATTCCTAAGTATAAGTACAAGTTGATAAATTCCATACTTTGCATAGGAATGTTTGTATGCACACTCTACGCACATACATAGGCGAAGGGAGGGCAGGGGCCACAGGAGCCATGGCCCCTACTGGAATCTGATTGACCCCCTTTCGGCCCCCCCTGTGAAATACTGTCTTGTCATTGGGTAGTTTCTTTGAGGAGCGCTAGCTAGTTGTTACAGCGCAGCTCTATAGGGGCGGGGTGAACAGAGTATTGTGGTAGTGTTAGTGACGGGAGCGGCTGGAGAATAAAACAAGCACACCTCTTCTCTCACTTCCACTCTGCACTGACGGGCACTCTGTGACGGTGAGGGTCAAATTCAAACGTGTGGTAAATTAAACACAAACGAGTTACTGATGTGTTTTGTCTTAACTCGTAGATTTACCCATTATCTTTAGTTCATCATTTAACATATTGATGACAAAAAGTTGATGTTATTCGGTAGAGAAGCTGATGAAACGTGTCAACTAGATGGTAAATAAACGTCAAGCGGTTCCTGCATTAATGATTATGACACGAAATCTTGCTACGGTATGTTTTTCTTATGCTTCTTTTTTTTTTTTTTTAAAACAAGGAAAATGTGCTAACGTTAAATGAAGACACTTTACACAGAGATGTTTTGGGAGCAGCCAGGGCATTCCCAATCCCAAGTTTGAGTTACAACTGAATGGTGTCATGTAGAATCTGTTCCAGCAGCAGCAGGGCTCAGAAATGTCAGAAAGAGCAGCAGCCAGCATTGTTAGTTATCTGAACCTTTTCAGGACTTTCATGTTGTCATATGTAGAAGGTCTTTGGGGGGTCCACTGGACCCCAAGAAAGAATATGTGCAAAATAATTGTTGGTATTCATTATAGACTTTTACACAATGTTAAATACATTTTCCAATAAGTTGACATATTTTTGGCTCCAAATGCATATTTAAAAATAAAATCTTTAAAAATCAAAAAACAGTACCTGTCACCTAAACCAAATAGCCTGGGGTCCAAAAGAGAAACCATTTCCAGATCATGTTTATTTTGTTAGATCTATTTAATCAGGTTAGGTTTATATTTAGTCATACAATGTGAGTACAAGTAAAGAACACTTCTCGAGAAGTTGCAATAGGCTACATCTACGAATAACGCAGTAATTGGGTGCCCCCCAAAATATAGCATTGACCCCCTATTGGCCCCCCTAAAAATAAAACCTAGAATCGCCACTGGGCACATATCTGTGTGTACACACTGATCATAAATGAGGCCCCTGGATTTTTACACATAAAAGCAAATACTACACAGGAAAAAAGGGAAAGAGGAGTTTTGCAAACACATCTCAGATCAGACAGGTCCTTGACAGGATGAATGGACAGAGCTATGGAGAAACAAAGTGTTGTTTGACTTTCTTTTTGGAAGACTGGATACATGTGCAAGTTGTTGTATCTGTGTATTTAGTTCATACATATTCTGCTGAGCATGCACACTATTGCCATAAAAACATGGTCCCAACGCGGACTGTCCAGGAGTAAATACTGATGGAATGAAGTAATAACAGCACAGCCATGACTAGATTGTTATGTTTTCTTTTGGCTATGTGTATAGTTCTACTGTCCTGTCTGGGCCTCTGCAGGCACGCTTCCTTCTGGTTTCTCATCAGACATAAGTACAATCTGAATTTTGTTTAGAAAAAGTCATTAGTGCTGCAAATTAGGTGTTTTATTTGGCAAAAACTGCAAATGACTATTTCACATTTCACCTAGAAGGTTTTGGAAGGGCTTTTCACACTTTACATTTAATTTAAATTCAGCTCTTGACCCTGCAATTATTCACTCCAGACCGAAATCTCTGAAATATCCCCTGCAGAAGCTCTCTGATCTGAAATGTCTAATTAGCTCCTTATAGCCTAAAGCTGATCTGCTCATTAGATTTTTTATGAAAACTGCTGTTACATTAGTAGGAAAATCCTGCTGACAGACAGACTGCAGCTTTGCCTCTGTGGCAGAGGTGATGAAACGTCCCTGAATACTTATAAAATCTCTTAATTCCAGGAAAAACAGAGGCGCTGCTGAATAAAGGCTTTCTAATTTTAAACGCTGCAGATTGATTGGACGGATTTCAGTAATTTAATCAGAATCAGTGCCAACTGTGATGTTTTTCATGGAATTAAATCGTAAATCCGATTTGCATGGTATTACCTCACATCCTCCTGTGATTTGTAACAACTGCAGAGGTCGCATTGATCTGCCATTGCCACAATCCCACAGGTAAACAAACCACCACCAATGACTTCACTAAATAAAGAGGCTGTCTGACAATGACCATCTAATTATGACTTTTTTTTTTAGCCAGTTCCTTTCTCTTACTGTCCTAAAGGCCTCTTGGCTCTGCCGAGTTATCTTTTTAACATCATTTTACCTTTTCCTTTATGCTGCAAAGTCAGCTGAAATCTGCTCTAAGGTGAAAGACTGAAGTACATCTTTTCTGGCCACATGTGAACCAAATCCATGCACAGCCTGCACATCATAAGCATTTTATGGTAAATTTAAATAGATCATATTTTCATATGGGGCTGCAAGGTGGCTCGGTGGTTAGCACTGTTGCCTTGCAGCAAGCAGGTCGCTGGTTTGAATGAAATGAAATGAAATAAAAAATACTTTATTTATCCCAGAAGGGAAATTTAATATTGTAAAAAGCTCACTTTTTTT
>NW_007577971.1:107950-111725 GCF_000690725.1 Stegastes partitus
TAAACTAGGTTGTCATCTAAATGTATCATGAACCAAGTTTTGGAAAATCTACAATATTAAAAGTTAATTGATGCATGTTTCCATCCAATGTAGTTATGCAAATCTTAAGGGCTGGTTATGGAAATAAGCAGTAGCAGTACCAGTGGGTGGCCCTAACTCTGCCGTCATATGCAGGAGAAGAGGAACAAGAACAAGATGATCTAATTAAAGGAGCACCGGTCACACCTCGAACCAAGGAAGAATAAAACATGAATGTATTATTATGATGGCAAACTTTGTGATGGAGTTTTGAACACACAATATTACAGCCATGAGCTCTTGGAAGAGTTGTGGTGAGTTTTTCACCTGTCCTTAGTGTGAAAACTTTTACTGGCTCCACAGCCTTGCTAGCAGCACTTTAAACATGTAGGTCATGCTACATGCTGTTTTGCACAAAACGTCTTTTGCTAATTAACAGTAAAGACACTGAACACCTAAACTTAATACAAATGCCAGTTATTTAATATTTAGTACACTACCAAGCAGATTATAATAATCTGATGACTGAATAATACATTGGGATTTTACAGATATTACAGCAGCCATCACTCTATTCTTTATCTAACTTACTATAGCAGAGATAAGTAGTTCAGTTTTTGACTGGCCAATACATTGGTTTGTGTTGTGGCAAATGTCAACTTAGTCAGTTTAGTCCGGTTTAGCTATTTTCCTCAGGGTTAGTGTTATATTTAACTTTTTGCAGAAACCTCTTTCAATTAAATTACATGAAACTTTATTTGTATAGCGCAGTTTACAACACATGTCATCGCATAGCGCTTAACATAGTAAGGTATAGACCATACAAATTTAAACAGAGAGCCAAACAATCTAAAGTAGCCTCTGGTCTGGTTTTATATGTTAAAAGCAGGATTTTAAATTCTATCCTGGATTTTACAGGGAGCCAATGAAGAGAAGCTAATACGGGAAAAGTATGATCTCTGTAACTGGTTCCAGTCAGAACCCTGGCTGCAGCATTTTGGATCAGGTTTTTAAGAGAATTATTGGGACCCCCTGATAATAAAGAATTACAATAGTCCAATCTAGAAGTTATAAATGCATCACTCTGAGACAGGATGTTCCTGATTTTTTACAATATTACGAAAATGAAAAAAGGCTATCCTACAAACTTGTTTTATATGTCTATTGAACGACATGTTCTGGTCAAAAATAACTTAAAGGTTCTTTACAGTAGAACTGGAGGCCAAGGCAATGCCATCTAGAGTGGCTATTTGGTTCAATAGTGTGTTTCTGAGGTGTTTAGGACCAAATACAATGACCGCAGTTTGTCTGAATTTAAATGAAGGAAATTACAGGTCATCCAGGCCTTTATGTCCTTCAGACATGCCTGGAGTTTGACCAACTGATTGGTTTCATTTGGCTTCATAGATAAATATAGCTGGGTGTCATAACAGTGGAAATGTATACAGTTCTTCCTAATAACTTAATTATTTTTAACCCCTAATATTGCCTAAGGGGAGCATGTACAAAGTAAATAATATGGGTCCTAACACAGAGCCCTGTGGAACTCCACATCTAACTCTACTGCAGGTGGAAGAATCATCATTAACATGAACAAACTGGAATCTGTCTGATAAATGTGATTTAAATCAATTTAGTGCAGTTCCTTTAAGCCCAATTAAACTTCCCAGTCTCTGTAATAAGATGCTGTGATCCACTGTATCAAATGCAGCACTGAGATCCAGCAGAACAAGTATAGAAACTAGTCCACTGTCTGAAGCTATAGGTGGATCATTAGTGACCTTCACCAGTGCTGTCTCTGTACTATGATGCAATCTAAAACCTGATTGAAACTCATCAGACAAACCATTTCTATGCAGATAATCACATAACTGGCTTGCAACAACTTTTTCAAGAATTTGAGAAATAAAAGGGAGGTTGGATATGGGCCCATAGTTGGCTAAAATGCCTGGATCTAGAGTAGGCTTTTTGAGTAGTGGTTTTATTATAGCTACTTTAAAAGCCTGCGGTACGTAGTCTGTTAATGTAGAGAAATTGATGATATTTAATACAGCAGTATTAATTAAAGGAAAGATTTCCCTGAACAGTCTATTTGGGATTGGGTCTAACAGACATGTTGCAGGTTTAGAAGAATTTACTATCGACGTGAGCTCTGAGAGATTTACAGCAGAGAAGCGGTCTAAGTATAAATCTGGTCCTATGGATGCATCCAGAGCTGCTGCACCTAAAGACATGTTAATGATTTTTTGTCTAATATTCAAAACTTTATCACTGAAGAAGGACATAAATTCTTCTCTGCTGAGAACTAAAGGAACACAAGGTTCCACAGAGTTGTGGCTCTTTGTCAACCCAGCCACAGTGCTGAAAAGTAACCTGGGGTTGTTCTTGTTTTCCTCAAATAAAGATGAATAATAAGCAGTTCTCGTCTTGTGGATCGCTTTTTCATAGGTGAGGAAACTATCTTTCCAGGCTAGATGAAATTCTTCTGAGTTTGTAGAGCGCCAATGTCTTACTAGACTTCTTAATTTCTGTTTTAAGATGTGCAGCTGTTGACTATGCCATGGAGCAATTTTATTATAATTTATAGGCTTCTTTTTCAATTTCCTTCAATTTAGTTACTGCATTATCAGATAGACATCTGCTGTAATGGAACTCTTTGGTAGATGTTCCGTAGTCCATTATTGTAAATTCAAATGTTATTAANGAATATAGATCAGGAGTGTGGCTCTGAGGCTTGAAATGCCTTTTCACCCAAAGCAGCAGATAACTGTTACATTGGGAATATTGGTTTAAGGGCCAATTGTAATTATGAAACAACCGTTTAGAGATAAAAGCTCAATACTTGCTGCGTCCTTGGATTTGGATGCAGATGCAGCAACGTCTGATGCCTGATGGAGAGACGAGGCTTTCAGCTTCAGAGAGGGAGATCAGGGTGGGGCAGTTGAAGTTGATAACAAATAGACCAAAGTGAGAAGTTCTCCTGCAGTTGGAAAATTCTGTGGTGTTTCGGGTGAAGAATCTTTTAATAGTAAAATAACTGACCAATCACAGAGGGCTCTCCTGCCAGAGGGGCTGGTAGATATAACGCCCCTGTATCACAAGGAGGTAATGAGGTGGTCAGAGTTTTGTCCTGAAAGTAACTGTGTTACTTTAAAACGATATGCACTTGTAACTACACAGAATTAAACCTACTGAAAATAACCACATCTATACCACATCTAGCAGATAGCAAAGAGTCTAAACACGATATATCCATCTTGCACCGTTACAGAGATAATACAAAGCTTTGAATATATGATTATATACCAAACAGACAAAATCAAAAAGGGTTTATCCAACTATAATTATGTTTTGGAGTATTTATCAGGACATTATATGCTTCCACATCTAACAACAATTAAACTAACATAAGATAGTGAGGTGCATTAGATTCTCCGGTGCCTTCTCCCCATTCTTCATGTTGGTTGCATTCCTTGCCAGACGCCATTTGTTAGGATCCTTGTGGTGGAATGTTTTCCTTAGTCTTCTCCAAAAAGGTTACTTTGTTTTATGATCCTTTGAATCTCTGATAGGTGTGATAAGGTAATTCCCAAGTGGGCGCTGCTTGTCCTGGCTTCGGCTCCCTCGAGTCTACAAAGCTGATCTACATGGTCCTGTGACCTGCAGGAAAGTTCTGTGTCCCACAGCATGTGAATGTGAGCTAGAAAGTTCGAATGAAGTCCCTTGAATCCTTTTGGCATCTGTTCATATCCTACAC
>NW_007577971.1:114124-117434 GCF_000690725.1 Stegastes partitus
CTTACCTTTGGTCAAAACAGTAATGTTGCTAAAATACGAAAGAAGCAGCGTGTTCTTGAAGCGATGTTGTTGTGAGTCTGAACACAGCCTTTGTTTAGCAGCATCACCACATAATTGATTCACCATGAAATCCATATCCATTTACCTCAAATACTCTGCAAATAAACTGTTTTCCGATTTGTGTTGACAGTGATTTAGTCTTTGTAGCTGTTCCCTGCATTAGTAGGCCTCTCTCATTGTCTCCTCTGATCCTAAATCTGTTTTGTTGTGGCCTTGTCTGAGCCCAGCAAGTACTCAAGTCTATCCATCCATGGTATGTAGAACAACAGAAGTATATTCTCATCTGATGCCTCTATCAACAGGACCACATCATTCATACTTTTTTTCCCAAAATTGTTACAAGTCATGATCACAACTGAAATATGAATCTGAGTTATGATGTGGCAACACTATGGTTAAAGTTTGGTTAGCCACAAAAACAACAAGATTATGGTATGGGTTCAAATGAACTGAAATAACCAAAGTTAAAATGGGTTAAAGTTACGGAACTATTGTGGTTTGCATTAAAATGGCTACCTTGTTGAGCTTAAGAGAGCTTTGTCATCACTGTGACAGTAATAAACATGCGGTTAAGTTTGGGGAACAATTGTGGTAATAGTTTTAAATAATATTGACTGATGATTTGTTACAGGAAACAAACAGCTTCTGCTGCGTTAAAGTACATAACTGAATATCAGCGACCACTATTTATAGCCTTCATGTCTTTTTCTCTTTCTCTTCTTAGATCTGACTATGATATGGAGTATACCAGATACCCTGCTGACCACTATAACCGGTAAGCCCAGAGAATAGTTTAAAGCATCCATCCCAGCCTCCATTTTCAGACAATTTGGATGGAGAAAAACAACCCAGGAAACCATTTAATGGGCACAATTGTAATATGGATAATAAAGCAACATGTGAAAAAAAAGTTACATGTGGAAATATCACTCTATAGTGGTGATGGCAGAAAGACGTAGGAGTTATATAAATTATGTACTTTATTCAAAATGCAGAGACCAGAGTCCATTTGCCTCTAAATGCAGTAATGCTATAAGTGTGTATGAAAACAAAAAATGTCTGACTGTAAAAGAGAGAGTATGTACTCACAATTTCCCCTCAGGGAATAAAATGATTCTGATTCTGATTCTGATTCTTGTATTAGAGCTACCTTGGAACTGTGGCTATATTTTGGTTTTGATCCCATGAACTGAATTGGTCAGCAAGTCTGCATGACCTTAAATGTCATATACAGTTTTCAGCGTTTCAGCAGTTTCTAAATATATTTTCTGAGTGATGCAGACTGTGTATCTACAGCTGAGAGGTGGAAACTTGAATTGTCTCAGCTATCTGTTCCTAGCGCGAAGTGGCAAAGCAATTTCCTGTTTGATGGTGGCAAAAGCAAGACTATTAGGCTAAGAAACGATCCGCCTTTCTCAGAGAGCTGTTTACAGTTCCTCTACAAGATGAAAACTGGGACTTTGACTTCATTGTGTTCAGGTTGCAGTTAGTTAAAGCGGCGTTTTGTGATAATGAGCACAGCTGTTGGTCTCCCATTCACCCTCAGTTCAGATTTTTTTCATCATCAGGGAACAGACACAACTGCAGCACCAAGTCTACAAAATACTGTATACCAAACAGATAGAGAGGACTGAAAATAACAGAGCTAAGCTAGGGAGATTAAAATCACATAAGATATACTGACACACATGACAGCAAGAATGAGATAGGGATTGGAAAAAAGCCCAAAGAGATCAAAAGTGGAGATAGAAAAGTCTGGATTAAAAATAAAGGAAAGTAAAGATTAAGAAAAGCAGCTGAGAAATGCATACAGGAAAAAAAGAAACTAAATAATGGTAAAGAAAATGTAGAATATAAAAACAACAAAATTAATTATTTACTGAATAAGAATGAGATCAGATAAATAAGATTCAGAAAACCATATATTGACAGAAATAATAAGATGCTATGTAAGTACTTGGAAACAGTTTTATTAAATGTCATTAGAGCGTATTTTGCTATACCCATAGGCTTTCATAGTGATGTCTTAAAATGTCATCTCCACACCTTCTGCCCTCATGCAGCTCTATATCATCATACTGCCACCTCCATGCTTCACTGTTGGGACTATGCGATAACTTTAGTAGTCCTGGCCAGGTTCACACCTAACATCTGGACTCCACCTGAGTCCAAAAAATGTTTTTCTTGGTCACATCTAACCAAAAAATATGCTCCCATCAATAGGTCATATAATGTACTTTGCGCTTTCTCTGTTTCTGTTGATGACCATTGTGCCAAGTCTTTAGCATTAATGCCCAACTTTTCTTTTTTAAAGAGCTAGATGTACAAGTAGTGCACTATCTGGAGCTTCATTTTAGGACAGTCACTGCAGCACTGATGAGTGCTACGGTTCATTCTATACCTGCTGAATACTGCTGCAACTGTTTCCACTGATTTTTAGCTGCATGGTCGCTGATCTTTATGTGTTCTTTTCCATCTTTGTAAAGACTCAAATTCCAACATTTCTGTTTCTTTGGCAGTTTTCTTGCACATAAAGCCATAATGCAGACATGCAGATACATACAGCCTGTAGGTCCAAAACTGTGACGGGTCTGGTGTTTACAGGTCCTTTTATAACCATGTTCATGTTCAGTTAGGTCACCTGGAAATCACAGGTGTAGTCACTTTAGCTTCAGTGACCACAGGTCCTCCAACTTGTGTGTAAGTGACTGTTTAAAGAGAAAATACTCTACTTGTCAGTGGAGTAGTAAATGAGTTACTGTAAGCTGACGTGAGTTTGAATTAGTTGACATTAAGGCAATATTACAAAGGATTGCAATAGTACTTTTATACTATATAAACTATGTTTTTGTTCTTTCAGGATGCTGTTTTCAAGATAAATGTCTGTTTGTGAAAATGTAGCTCAGTTTTTTCATATAGGTAGTTTTGTTACACTACGACATATTACATATTTAAAGGGGCACTCCACTAATTTACATGTGGAGATACTGAAAGATTACAGGGAATGTACAACTCATGATGTGAAAATAGCAGTCCTAACTTCTACTTGGAGAATCATCGTTAACAAGAAGCCCTACAGACTTTAGATTCAAGCAAAGAGACTGTATTATATGGGAATTTGGCAAAATGTAGAAACCACTGTTGGACTAAAAGTTTAACTTAATTTAAAATCCAAAAATCTGTATCATATGCTACTGAGCTCACTATTACCCCTTTTCCACCAAGCTGGTTCCAGTGCTAGTTCCGTGCT
>NW_007577971.1:117994-143901 GCF_000690725.1 Stegastes partitus
AAAAAAACGCATGAGAAAAAATCCCTTGATTTCATCTTGGACAAATCTGACATTAGAACACCCTTGGTGAAAAAGGGGTATATATTCTTTCAAATACACTGTGACACAGAACACCCAAAAGATCACAGTGGGAAACGTTTGCTTTGGTTTACAAAAAAAAAAACCTTGTGCATTACTTTGAGTCCTGCATTACTTCTGTTTCTTATGAACAATTGGTATTTTGGTCCAGTCCATAATACAGCGACAGTTAAGCCAAAGGAGAGATGCTGTGAAGGTTGAACCTGCAGCCAGCCAACAAACTTTGGCTGCCACTGTGGTTCATTCTCTGGTGTTATAGATAGTCCAGCTGTATTAGTCTTTGAACCTATGGTGCATGTATTGCAGATCTATCACCAACACACAACCAATGAATGCAGTTAGTGTTACACCCATTAAAAATGAAAGTATTGTGGCCAGAATCATAACCAAAACACAGTGACAGCTGTGTTATCACAAAGCTGCAGTCATAATCAGAGGTGCTTTAAGTAAGAGAGCGGCTGAACCAGCTCCTGTAGTTCTCTTAGTCTAAATATAATGTTACAGGCTTACAGCTGACAGTCAGCTCCGATGGCACACTGCATTCATCTGCAGCTACTACAATACAACATATCATACAGTATCATAGTACAGCTCAGCCTTTTTCTGTATGTGAGAGGAAAGGACAACGCGAGTGAAGGGTGACATAAAACTAGTCCAGAAAAAAATCTCACATTCACGTTTGGGGGTTTTGTACACCCTGCCTCTTTGGGCTTTGGAGCATTACAACTCTTAACAGGAAAAATTGAAAGGGAAAAACAAACTCTGAAATGGACAAGAATGAAAAGGAGTACAGAGCTGTGTGTGTGAAGGGAATTAGGAAATTACAACAAAACTTAACGAGAAAGAAACTTTAAATAGCATCACAGTTGCTCTGATGCAGAAAACAAAAATCTACAACTTTCTTTTCTAATGAAGTTACATTCAATTAAAATTGTGCTGATGCAGGAAATAAGGAAGTGTCTTTTTTTTTTTTTTTTTTTTTAATCAGTTTGGTGCTTCAATTCAGTTTTGCTTTGTTTTAACTGCATTTGTTTTCTCATTTTTTCATATGGCATTCAGTGTACAGAGCAGACTGACTGCTGTGATGAAGGGATTTAACAGGGGCGAGGTGATGTGAGTTTAAGTGGAGGAGGAGGAGGCAGAGGACAGAGCAAAAGGAGGGAGTCAAAGTCAGAGACAGAAGAGATGGAGGCAGGATGAAGAGGAAAGGAGATAACAGAAGAGATGGAGGGTAAAGGTAGCATGTGAGGGGTGGAGGGAAAGCTGTAAAAGACTGGCAGTTTTTTTTTTTTTTGGAGGTTCAAAGGGATTTATTGAATAATAGAATAGACAGAAACCAACAGAGAGAGGGAAGCTAAACTGAGGGTGGAGAACAGAGTGGGGTAAACCAGACCTAATTCAAAAAAGGGGAAAAACTTCAAAAACCAAGGAAAAACTCTAAACACACCAAAAGGGAAACTAAGGAAAACTGCTACATGTTAAGCTAAAACTAACAAAAACAGGGATACTCACAGAAAACATGACTAAACTGAGAGGGCAGACAGGTTCAGGGTGTCTGGGGTCTGATGACGGCTGGGGAATGGCTGGAGCAAGGCTGGGGGCAGGTACGAGCAGGCTGTGGCAGCAAGTGTGTTGGGGAGTCCAGGTGGTGGTGGTTCAGGGAAGGCAGGCAGGCGACAGAACAGGGACCGGCAGAAACACTGGGTATGCATGTCTATGGTCTGGTAGAGAGTGGTGGAATGAGCTGGGTTTTTATGGGAGCAGGAGGGGATCGTGGACAGGTGAGCTGATCCCCACAGCTGTCTCCAATACCTGTAATCAGGCTGAGCAGAGCTGGAGTGACTGAGAGGGTGAGCAAGGAGGAGAGAGAGGCAGAGAGAAGGAGGGAGAAAAAGAGGGAGACAGGCGAGGGCTGAGGGGTCATGAAAGAAACAAAGGGAGTGGGGAACCGCTAACAGCTAGGGATGATGGGAAAATGTGCCACCATGGGATTTCATGTCTCCGATGTACTTTGTTGACAAGGGGAGGGTGTGCACTTGTATGCCTCCCACTGAGGACATAGGTCTATCTCATAGTCACACTGTGTGAACCTTTAGAGACTACAGTCCTCATAACACGAATCATTAACTTTTTGGATGAAGACTTGGTTAAAGTTAGGCTAAGGCTAGGATTGGCTAAAGTTACATTTAAGTTAAGATAAGGTCAGGTTTTTGGTAAGGGCTGAGTTAGGTTTAGGTTAAGGTTGAGTAGGGGTAAGGCATGGGTTAGATCAAATTAGATTTAAAGGTAAGTTAAGAATGGGTTTGTAAAAGTTTAAAGAAAGGAAGGGTGAGGTTAATGTTCCACTATGTATAGGCCAAGGTCAGGTGTAGCTTCAAGGTTGGGTCAAGCAACACTGTGACCAGTCCAGAATTGGATTTTTGTCCAACTTGATCCCAACTTGTTCTGACATCATGCAAACATTGGTAATTTTAATGTACAAGATCAAGGTGACTTCAAAACTAATGAAAACCACTGTCCTGTATTACTTCATGGTGTTTTTGACTATGTATTTATATTGTTAGTGTATTTATGTAGTTTAAGAAGGACAGGTCTGCTCAATTAATGAGTATACACACAAAAGTAAAAAAAATATGTAAAAAGGCAGATAAACCATGAACAGAGATCACAGATCACCTGAACAGGGTTTGTAAAGGCTGCCCATGTCATAATTAAAGATACTGAAGGCTGCATGCAAATTGATATCTTGGTCTAATAATATTGTATTTAATCAGAATCAGACCTGTAGCTTTCTGTACAGACCACAGGCTGCTGGACACTGTTCAGCTTTGAAGTGGATTGTGAGCTGATGCCACCTCTCCTTGAACAGATTCCACACAGGGCCGGTTAATTTCAAATGAGCCTAATAGAATTTGGTTGAAGTTCAGACTAGGTTAGGTTCAGTCCACAGGGCCTCCAATCAGCATCTCTGTCATCAGAAGAAGCTGTCCTCCAGCAGCACAGAGTAGCTGGGAAACTGTCTTAATCAAGCTGACTTATTGAACAAAACTGAGTTTTATGGAGGCAGAAAGCACTGTTTTTATGAATGGATTCACAGATTTCTTATAGGCAGTGGTGCAGATTTATCCACAGTAAAGCCAGAAACCTCATGCTAACTTGGGACTTCTAGAAGAAATGTCAATGTCATGTCCTAAAAGATGACGGAAACTCGTGTGTGATGAAGACTCAGTGACAGTGTACAAACAGCAGAGCTGTTTTACATGAACCTTGATGTGTCCTTGTGTGTTCTGTAGCAGACCCACTGCAGTATTTCCTGCTGTCAGCTGCACACTAAAGGAACCCCAGTAATTACAACACTTCAGAATACACACTGCACTAGACTAGATTATGAGACGATGTATTATTTTCTAAAACTGTTTGGAAAAACTGGGGTTTAATCAAATCTAATCTTTCAACTCTATCAATCCATACTAACCTTTTTATGCATCCAACATATTTGGACATAGCCCTGTGATAGAGGTGAACCTGCCTCCCCCCACTTAGTCAGCTGGGATAGACTCCAGCCCCCTGATACCCTGGTGAGGATTAAGCAGTGTGTGTAGATAATGGATGGATGGATATTCTGACTTACATATGCTTATCATGGAAAGAGGAAGGGAAATGGATTTGGACAAAGTCCCCCTGTACGTAGACCCTTTCACTATCCAAGCACTGAGTTCTGCATGGTCTGCATGGTTTCTGTAGAAATGCTGATGATATTTTCCAGCAGAACTGATTGGTCAGTAGAAGGTGCCTTTGTTCAGTGTAAGTTACCAGGATGATATGTTTGGTAAGAAGTGAACCACCTTCATGCTTTGCTAGCCTCAAATTCTGCTTTGTTGTACAGGCCTCTGCTGTTCATGTGTTCTACACTTTTTACAAGCCTTTCTTAAAAGCCTTTTGCTGTCAGGACTGATCAGGATCAAGGTGCTACTTTCTGGTTTTACTTTTGAACTAAATCAATGGCTCATTCATAAAAACTCTGCTGATCTCTTGCCGCCGAGCCTACATGGACACAACTTTTATCTAGTAAACTGTAGTTGTCAGTAAGCCTGGTGAAGGCTGTTTTCCTGTTTGGTCTCCATTTAGCTTCCCAGAGTGACAGACAGACAGACACAGCTCAAGACAGTGGTGCTGAATGGAGATTGGAGCTGTCGAGAACCGTACAGATTGAACACACCTTCCTCATGCCACTTTACAAATGGCTTTTTAGTACAATTTTAATAAACCACATGTATTTTGTCCTACGTGTAACAGTTTTGTGTGATCAAATGGCTGTGCGATGAATTAAGACATATTGCACTCACATGGCCCAGGCTGACTCCTGTCATAAACCCTATCCTTTTCCTGTCTTCTCAACCCTCATCCCAGCTGAGGCAGATAGCTGTCCTGCATGCATCCAGGTGTCTGGTTGTGTTCCTGTTAAAAGGGTTCTTTTACTTCCCACTTCAGCCAAAGAGCTGGTCAAGGTGAATCTTGAGATTTGTTAGGTGTCTATCAACAATATGAGATTGTTAGATGCCCTGAAGTGTCTTTTGCTGTGAATTGATGCTATGTAACTAAAACGGAATTGAAACTGCAATAAGAAAAAAAGACCAACACAGTCAGTTGTTGTTTCCAGAACCATTTCAGTGCTGTTTTAAGGGTTGTTTATTTAGTTCAGTCCAAACTGAACAGCAGAACCAAGAGCAGACATGTCAAGCTGAAGTGGTAAGGATTCAGTTTTGACGTTTATTTCTGTTTACTAAAATTTGAAAGTAAATAAAATTTTGCTAGTTTCAGTTTGGGCTGCAAGGTGGCACAGTTGGTTGGTACTGTTACCTCACAGCAAGAAGGTCGCTGGTTCGCATCCCCGGTGGGGGCACCGAGATCTTTCTGCGTGGAGTTTGTATGTTCTCGCTCATGCAGCGTGGGTTCTCTTCGGGTTCTCCAGCTTCCTCCCACAGTTCAAAAACATGTTGAGGCTAATTGATGATTCTAAATTGTCCGTAGGTGTGAATGTGAGTGTGCTTGGTTGTCTGTCTCTAAGTGTAGCCCTGTGACAGACTGGTGACCTGTCCAGGGTGTCTCCTGCCTTCACGCCAAGTCAGCTGGGATAGACTCCAGCCCCCCCGCGACCCTAGTGAGGATTAAGTGGTGTATAGATAATGGATGGATGGATAGTTTCAATTTAGGTACCAGTTCAATGCGATATTCTCAGTACCAGCACATTCCGCTCACAAAACAGTGAACACATCAGCGAAAAGTCCATGTTCTGAGCACTAAACACATTTTTATAGGAGTGCTTATTGACAGCCTGTAAAACTCAGTCCTGAAGGTGACATAGCTCTTGAACACCATTTGGGTGTCTGTTGAGGAAATGTGCCACTATGGCAATTTAGTGTGAAGAGTCATTGAAAAGCAGGAGTCATGTTGTTTGTAAATCATCTCCTCTCTCTAAACCTGTAATTCCTCCTCCATCACCTGCTGTGGGCTCACCTTTACTGCTGTCTGTCAGCGAGGGGGCAGATACATCAGAGCACACACTGGGAGGTGAAACCTCCAGCTCTGCTCACCTCCGCTCGGCTGCCTCAGAGTCTTTCTGCATGCATTCGTTTCTGTTTATCAGATGGCAACTGAATATAATGAGGACCCTGCTCACTTTTCTGGAAAAGGTGCAACGGCATTAGCTTTCAATGTGGCACAAGCACACTTTATCAGAAAAACATGCATAAGTGACATAGTTGAAGTTGTGTGAAGTGATTTAGGGAAGATTTATTTTTTTCCACATTTCGACACCAGTATTGGTCCAAAAACATCACAGAATACAAAGGACACAGTCTGCTGCAAAAATTACATAACACCTTTCATATGTGTTCTGTTTTACCTCATTCATTTAGAATTACAATTTAACATCTATTAAAAACTGAAATGTCCATAAAAATAAAACTTTACGGCGATGAAGACAGAACAGCTCAGGTCAACAAGAGTAACAAATAATCTATGTGATCCATGTTTTGACAAAATGATAAAAACTGAGTATGATGTTTCCAGCTGTTTGTAGGAATCGTTACATTGACTTTATTAAATACGTGTAGCACCAGTCCATGTGAGCGTCCGTCACACAGAGTCATGGTCCCAGTTAAATCATTGGTTTGGTGACTGTCCTCAGACTGAGTCCTGAGTGCAAATTAAACCTGTCAGAATCTTTTTTTCTGTGTTTTTTTTTTCTTTTCTGTTAGCAAAAGTAGTTAGTAGTACTTGGACAGACCTTCAGTGTTTCGAAAAATATAAATAAAAGGTTGCTTACTTTAAAATCAATTTGTACATCCTACCTTAGCTATTATCTAACAGGAATTTTTTTAAAAATCTAATAAAAGCAACACAGTACAAGCTAAAACCAATTTGTGAAAGCTTGAAAACGGAACAAAAGAAAATAAATTTCCAGGTAATTACTTTGCTGAGTGCTGTCTACAATAAAACAGGTTGATTCTAAAAATCAGCCACCTCAGTGTCTTACTTGACTTTCCCCAGATGAAGATTAAAAAATATGACTGTCCAAAATGCAAACTTACAAACTCCAAACAGTATGTGATTGTCTGCCAGGGGCTAAAAAAAAAGCAGATCACTGCAGGCCGCTAAGCACAGGTGGAGGAGGATGACTGTATGGAGGGTGTAGAATAAGAGATGAAGAAAAAAGAGAGGAGCAGAAGGGCAGCAAGACTAACAGACGAGTGCAGAGAGAAAGAGGCTGACGGCATGAAAAACAAGTGTGTTGGCAGCTGCCAGCTGCTCACATAAACACTCCACTTCTTTTCCATTCACTCTCCCTTACTGTCCACTCTGCCTCGCCCGACACCCCCACGCCATCCCTGCTCACTGGTCTGCCTCATCCATTCTGTCTCTTCTTCACATATTCCCTAACACATGCCATCGCTTCACACCCTGCCAGCGAAGCCCACGTGATGTTTTTGTTTTTTTTTTTCCAGTGTAGCTCTGGTTGTGGTTCTGTTGCTGCAGGACGGTCTGAAACTGTGCTCAGCATCTGTGTTGAAGCTACTTTTCTATCTGTCAGAGAACAAAGCTTGATGTATTGATCTTTTGCTTTTGTGATCACTTTTGGTCTGTCTGACCCTCCTTGGATACAACTGATCCAGTTTCTACAAAGTGTTTTTGAGCTCCACACATTGCTATCTTAGAAATAATTAGTCTGGTCACAATCTGAGCCTGAGAAAGCCCCTCTTTACTCTGAATAACAATCTGACTTTTGACACTTCCACTTAGTGCTGATGTTACCCTTTATCACAATGCTGCTTAACAATGTTCTGTTCGAAACTTGAGGCTGATTTGTTGAACAAGACCCTGATGAGTCAAATCCATCATAGTGTCACCTGAACATTCATCTCCTGAGGAAGAACAGCTGACTCTGCCCCTTCTGGTGCAGGGCATCTGTGTTTGTGGACCAGTCCAGTTTGTTGTCAAGGTGCAAACCTGGATATTTGTAGGTTTGCACCACTCCAATTCTTGCAGTCGCAGTTTTTAGCGGTCCAGTCAGTGACGGCTGTCACCAGGCTCCTGTACTCACCTTCCTGCCCATTCTTGATGCACATCACAATAACTGTATGATGAACGTATTTCTGAATGTGGCAGGGCTCAGATCTGTACTTCATGTCCGTGGTGTACAGTGTGAACAGGAATACAGCCAGAACAGAACCTTGAGGAGCCCCAGTCTTGCTCACAACATGAACTGGTCGACCTGTCGGATAGTCCATAATCCAGGAGGTGAGCCAGGAATCAACCCTCATTGCTTCAAGCTTGTTTTGAAGTATGAGGGGTTGAACTGTATGAAAAGCACTTGAGAAGTTGAAGAACATAGTCCTCACATATCCATCCAAGTGAGAATACACCTGGTGAAGCATGCAGAGAGCCACACCGTCCACTCCAACTTTCTACTGGTACACAAACTGCAGACAGTCAAGTGAATGAGGTGTCAGAAACCATGCAGTCCAACAACAACCGCAACAATAATGGTGGTAGAGCTGCCAGTTAACACAGCGAAGCACGACATCGGAAACTTCCCATCAGTCAGTTAGAAATGAAGAAGCCTCTGGGATATTTCATGCATTCTGCCTTCTCTGACAAAGCTTCCAGGAATAATCAGGAGTAATTTGTTTACTTTCCTGAAGAATTACACAGCTTTAATTTGTGAGCATTCCTCCACAGCCTGGCTGCCTTGCTCTGTATGAGGTGAGGCAAAATGTGAAGTCATGGAGCCCGGCCTTGTCAACACTGTCGTCCTGTAAATATTTATAGCCGTTTATCTGCTGGGCCGTGGATTATCAGCTTAGTGAGGTACAGTAGCCCCCTGACCACACACACACATGCTGATGTGTTGAGACTTCAGGGACAAACACAGCAGGAGGTTAAAGTGTGTTTATGTGCATGTGCTGATCATACAATAATGGTAATCTAAAAGTTGCTCATCATATGTTAATCCTCTGCTGTGTTCCTGAACTTCTGTCACTGCACTCAACTGTTTGTGACACTTACAGAACAGTAAATGTCAAAACATTTTCTACAGAAGTCATGAAAATAAAAATACTGAGCTGAATAGAGATAAAAATAAAGAGAGGAGAAGTCAGAAATCTCTCATGCGCCAACAGATCTGCAGGCAGTCAGTTTATGACCTGTCCTCTTTGAATAAGAAGCTTTCTGTATTTTTAGCTTTTGTTTTAGCTTCTCCACCACCTCCACCTTTTTCATAATATAGAAGTTAGCTTTTTTTTTAGCTGCATATCAACAGCAAGTAGCAAAACAACAACAAAAGCCATCTAATGAAAAACTAGCCGTAAAACTAAACAGGATCACCACTCCATTTTATTCTCTCTCTCTGTCTTTTTTTTTTTCCCTCCGGGAGCACTCTTACTTTAGTATCACCTCCCAGACCAACTGTTTACATACTGTTTGACCAAAAACCAATGTCATTTCAAACTTTATGTAATGTACATGCTCTGTACTTTAGGTCAAAGTTTAAAATATACCAGAGTAACAAAACTGACTGGTGTAATTCTTTGACTTGACTTAAAGCCCAAATTGAAAGATGAAAAATCTGTATTTTATGTTTCTCAACTGATCACAGCTCCAACAATTTGACCATTTTCCTGCTTTGTCTGCAAACCTAATAAAAAGGAATGAAAAAGCAAAAAACTAATCCTTCAACAAAAATAAAAAGATACAGAGTTGTCTCTGTAATAATATGAATTTAAAATCAGGTTCCAATCTTTTGTTTAGTCCCAGTCTCCCTTCTTTATTGCTCTGGCTGGATTTAGATACTTTAGTGAAATCAATAAGTCCTAGCAGCACAAATCTGTGTCATATGGTGACTGAGCTACGTGGAGCAATCGTGTGTTTGTTCAGCAGTATTTATTGAACCATAAGGTGATGGAGTTAGGTAAATCATTATCATACATTGACAGGGTTTTAAATCATAGATCAACTATAGCTATACAATATAGTGCAGCCTCTCCACTACAACAGCGTTATAGAATTTTTGAAAGTCATTTATGACTCCTGGTTGTGAGACCAACAGCAATGACAGTAACAATGGTTGTAAAACTGCCAGTTTACACAAAAAAGCACAACATCTGAAACTTCCCATCAGTGTGTTAAAATGAAAAAGCCTCTTGGATGAGGGGCAAAGTGTCTTTAAAAACATAAAAGAGGAGCTGGAGTTTTCTGGTATATCTTCAGGCCCTTTCACACATGGGACATGCAACATTGCATTGGATTCATCAGACCGTTAGAGTGACAGCATTCAGTCATCCAGACCCTTTCACACATAGGTCACCTTCCTGTTAATGCTCCTCACGGCTGCATTCACACATACCATCCACACTGCTGGAGAGAGCTATGGTCCTCACGCGATATGTGTCAGTCACGAGAGACTAGTTTCAAACAGCTGGAAGAAACACACTTCAGCTCCTTGTAAAATCTTGTGGGAAAAAGCACTGATTACATTCATTGGTGAATATTGTTAATCTTTAAGTTAGTAGTGTCTGTTTTATTATTTAGGACATTTCTTTTCATTGTCTAATAGATCTGACATTGTAGAGCAAAGTGCATGAAAAAGGTGTTGTGATTTTGGCACACAAACTGTATTAAGTGCTTCTGTGATGTTTCGAACAAATACTGATACTGAAATGTGGAGAGAGCCTTGCTTAATTTGCGTCACAGAATTCTAAGTACTGCTGCTTGTGCATGTCTACCTGTTAATGTGATGGCTCAGTTCACACTTGTGCCATGTTTGAAGTCATGTGGAAATGTTACTGGGTAGCTGTTTACCGAGTTACACTGCCAGCACAACTTGTAGGGATGAGCAACCAGGGTGTGCATTCAGACATGTAGCCGATCCATTTAGTTGTCGTCAGACTTTAATTAAAGTATGACCAAAAAAAATTGGGTTTTCTTAATCTTTCTGGAACAATCACATGGTAGCCAGTCAGTCTTTGAGAGTAAACATAGAAAATATCTCGTTTCCAAGCAGAGCTGATTGTAGCAGTAGTCAGTATCATAGCTAAAAGCCATTTCACCATATTTCTTTGAACTCTGGGCACCACTAGTTGACCAGACCCTGCAGATCTGAGAGGCCGAGAAGGCTCGTACTCAGTAAACATATGGCTGATGTATTTTGAGCCCTGGCCATTGAGAAACTTGGGCTGTGTTATACTTTCTACAACCTCAAATACGAGAGGGTTGTAAATTGGAAGGCCTGACAACTGCAATATTTAGTTAAACTGGAAAGATGTCTGAGAGAACTGCACCATTTCAATAACATGTTCTCAAGGCAGTGCAGATTATTCACACTGAGTCTAACTTCTGAATGTCCCAGTGTTGTATATTAGGCCCTTGACTTACTCAAGTGTACAGATAAATGACATGCCCTCAGCTTGTGCTGAAATTCCAACACAAATGTATACTAATGTATTTTAGCCACATTGGTATGTTCCCAGGTCCATTCTGCAGCAGAACAAAAGACCAAACATACAGTAAGAATCATAAAGAGCTATCTTCAGCCACAAAATGAACAATTAGTCTTGTAACAGATGGCCTGGCCCCATAGTCCTGATCGCAACTTCATGGAGTCAGTCTGGGATTATGTGAAGAGAGAGAAGACAATCACACAACCTAAATCCACAGATGAACTGTGGCAGATTTCTAAAGTTCTTAGAACAACCTAGTATTGGCTTAGTAGCATTGTACATTGACAATGTAAGTGTATCTAGGAGAACTGGTGTTATTATAAAGGCATAGAGTGCTTTCGTACTCGCAATTTATCTTTGAAATCGTCCTTATTTTATGGCACTTTGGCACAGTTCAGTAGATTACTGCATGATCGTGGAACGAGCAGACACGAAGGCCAACTTGCAAGCCAATATTACACTGAAGTGTGTAATAGGCCCATGGTCCCACTAGAGGACACAATGATAGTGTCATGTTTTGTCTCACACACGCCTGAACAGTACATGTGTGAATGGATGCTACAGAAAAAAAAACATGAATCAGCAACACTAAATTTCACATGCACTGCCGCAGACGGCTCCTGGGTATCACCTGGCAGGACCACGTCACAAACAAAGTTGTCCTGTCCCAGTGTGCAAAGCAATGTTCTGGACCCAGAGACAGTTGTGTTGGTTGGGCCACGACAGAAGCATCCCAAAAGTTGTTTTGTACGGTGAGCTTGCCACAGGGATGTGGCCCACAGGGCAGCCCACCCTCCGATACAAAGACGTCTGCAAACGCGACCTGAAGGCATGCGTCGTCAGCCCAGCGGACCTAGAATCAGCAACATCAGATCGCACCAACTGGCATTCTACGATTGAGGTTGGCATCCTACAAGCCGAGGGGAGGAGGGAGAGCCAGTGGGAAGAAAAGAGGAGCCGTAGCAGGCAGAAGCTCCAGCCAGCTCCTGTCACCACTACCACCAACTACACCTGCAGCAAGTGCCAGAAGATCTGATGCTCCCGCATCAGGCTCTACAGCCACAGCAGGCACTGCACAGATACATCGGACTGACCAAGGTGCAGATACTCCATTGTCTTAGTTGCGTCCACAGACTGTGTGGGTTAACGCTCTGACAGTGAAAAACGACAGAGAGGCAAAGCTAGCGAACTCTTGCTGCTTTATTCACAGATGGCCAGAACAGAACTACCGCTGTAGGTGCTCAACAACTTGTAAAACACACACTCCCCAGTTCAGTGCTCTGTGGGCGCCCCCTATAGGCTACAAGAGGTCGCAACATACTGCCCCCCTGAATAGCAATGGCATACCTTCACCAAAACATCTCCTCTCTATGTAACACATTTCAAATGCTTCTTCTTTCAAACACCACAGTCTTCTTAGACAGACGGACACCAACCAAACAGCCTTTGACTTGACAGAAAAGATTTAAAAAATTGCTGGTATTCATTGTCTTTCTAAACAGTATATGGACTGAGGTTTTCTGTATGGGATTCTGTGTGAAATGGCACCTCTTCCTTCAAGCAGTGTATGCAAGATAATGACACAGTAGTTAGAGAGAAGCAGGTGTTTTGTGCAATTCACATGCAGAAAATCCTCTTCTGTAAAAGAAACAATCCTCTGAAATACTAAAATTGAACACTGTTGACCAGCAGTTCTAAATGGTAAACTAACGGCAGCCTCTAGTCTTAAAGTCCCATGTTTTGTTGGGAGAGGAAAGACTTCTAATTGAGATCAATGCAGTCATAAACACACCAATCAGAGACTGGAAAAACAGTTATTTAGCCTGTGTATGTATGAATGTACAAGTGTGAGCCCTTTCCAGACCCCCGCTGGTGTGCAGCCCAAGTTTTATGACTGTACACATGATTCGGAGGAACTCAACTGATAAAATTATATGCCTTACAACTCAAAAAAAAAACTCTGGGCATAAATGGGTTAAACAAAAATAGTGCTTGTTACCTGGTGTGCCCCCTTGCTTGGCATTCCAGAGAGCCAAACTGTGTCTGCTCCATGTTGAAATGACTGCACTGTCTCACACAACTACTGAAACTTCTTAACAAGAAAACATATCCATGGATGGCAATTAGCTGTTTGCACAAATGACCTACATTTACTGTACAATAATGCTGTTTGAAGTCAAATTTGCTTGCACTGTCCCCAGTAAAAAAAATATAAAATAAACAGCTTTTAGTGAAGATACATGTTGATCTAGATTTTTCTTTGATTTTAGGTGAAAACAGGAAAGTCCTTTAAACATGTTCTGTTTTGAGTGTCAAACATGTTGTCATTTTCCTGAGGTCTCTGAAGTGTAAATGCATTTTTCCATGTCACTAAAAATTATTTTGAAATGAACTGAGTAGATGCTTGCAGGCATGTGTGTATATGCATTTTTCTGTGTCTGTGTGTGACAGTGAAACAGATGAAGTGTATTCATGTTTCACCTGCAATCAATCCTCCTCCAGCTATAGATGGCTGCTGTGATAGACAGCAGAGGTTGACAGGGAGAGGAAAGACTGCTCATCGTCCTCCCCATCACCTCCTCTATCGCTCTCTGCATCAAATTGGATCTGTCAGTCAGCTCTCACCTGCAGCACAGCACACTCTATCAGAACGCAACAACCACGAGAGAAAACATGGCATCAGTGAGCAGCGACATAACCTGTTAGAAAAAGTGAGAAGGTGCAGCACGCACTGAAAGGAGGGCATGTAGGAATATCTGATGAAATGAAATCAATGCTAGTTATCAGTTTTTAAAAGATAAATCAGTGTGTCCTGTAGAAAGTTCCAGCTCACCTCCAGCAGGTAACTCAGCCCTACAGAGGGGACAGCTGTGGCTGGTTTAACACTGTAGCTCCATAACAATAGCAGGGCTTTCTTTCACAATGAATTTTTGTTCAAGGTGGCTCCAAAAAAAAAAGTCAATTTCCGTAAACCCACATATTAAAATGTCCAACTTTGTAACAGAAATAAGCATGTTTACAGCCTAGAAAACGTTTTGTTCTCTATAGCTGATTTGCTTTTCATGACAACTATATAAGGGGTACGGTTTTATGTAACTCACAATATCAGGTTTTTGAGACTGAACAAATGACAAAACTGGAAAACCTGATGTTTAAACTGAATTCCTGAACAAACTACAGAATAAAAGAAAACAAAGGATTATCTGAAGCACAGGCTCCTAAGTTTGTGTGAGTTTGTGTTCAGGTCATGACAACCTGACAAGCACAAGAGATGGTAGCGGGGCTGAGGAGAAAACGTTGCAGGAAATGCAGGTGCAATCACAGTGAAGAAAGAAAGGAGCATGTCGGCTGATTATTTTAAAAAAAGGAGGCAGCTGAAAACTTGCCACGATTAGATCACACACACTCACATATGAATAATTCAAACATAAGAACGGCAGAGACGTCCTGATTGGTCTTTTTAAACATCGGGTTGTTGTTTCCCAGGAGAAGGAGGAGAGTTTGAGGAAGCTGCAAAAGTGTATAAGAAGTTGTAATGCATTGTTTAGTCCAATAATATCTCAAGATTTTGCTCATGTTTCTTCTTACAGCCTCTGTTTTGGATACACATTACTCGCATTAGACTTTGAACCGTGTGTGAAGACTTTTTCTTGGGTACCTTGGTGACACCAATAGCTGATCCAGAAGTGATTTNCCCTTGCTTGGCATTCCAGAGAGCCAAACAGTGTCCGCTACATGTTGAAATGACTGCACTGTCTCACACAACTACTGAAACTTCTTAACAAGAAAACATATCCATGGATGGCAATTAGCTGTTTGCACAAATGACCTACATTTACTGTACAATAATGCTGTTTGAAGTCAAATTTGCTTGCACTGTCCCCAGTAAAAAAAATATAAAATAAACAGCTTTTAGTGAAGATACATGTTGATCTAGATTTTTCTTTGATTTTAGGTGAAAACAGGAAAGTCCTTTAAACATGTTCTGTTTTGAGTGTCAAACATGTTGTCATTTTCCTGAGGTCTCTGAAGTGTAAATGCATTTTTCCATGTCACTAAAAATTATTTTGAAATGAACTGAGTAGATGCTTGCAGGCATGTGTGTATATGCATTTTTCTGTGTCTGTGTGTGCCAGTGAAACAGATGAAGTGTATTCATGTTTCACCTGCAATCAATCCTCCTCCAGCTATAGATGGCTGCTGTGATAGACAGCAGAGGTTGACAGGGAGAGGAAAGACTGCTCATCGTCCTCCCCATCACCTCCTCTATCGCTCTCTGCATCAAATTGGATCTGTCAGTCAGCTCTCACCTGCAGCACAGCACACTCTATCAGAACGCAACAACCACGAGAGAAAACATGGCATCAGTGAGCAGCGACATAACCTGTTAGAAAAAGTGAGAAGGTGCAGCACGCACTGAAAGGAGGGCATGTAGGAATATCTGATGAAATGAAATCAATGCTAGTTATCAGTTTTTAAAAGATAAATCAGTGTGTCCTGTAGAAAGTTCCAGCTCACCTCCAGCAGGTAACTCAGCCCTACAGAGGGGACAGCTGTGGCTGGTTTAACACTGTAGCTCCATAACAATAGCAGGGCTTTCTTTCACAATGAATTTTTGTTCAAGGTGGCTCCAAAAAAAAAAGTCAATTTCCGTAAACCCACATATTAAAATGTCCAACTTTGTAACAGAAATAAGCATGTTTACAGCCTAGAAAACGTTTTGTTCTCTATAGCTGATTTGCTTTTCATGACAACTATATAAGGGGAACGGTTTTATGTAACTCACAATATCAGGTTTTTGAGACTGAACAAATGACAAAACTGGAAAACCTGATGTTTAAACTGAATTCCTGAACAAACTACAGAATAAAAGAAAACAAAGGATTATCTGAAGCACAGGCTCCTAAGTTTGTGTGAGTTTGTGTTCAGGTCATGACAACCTGACAAGCACAAGAGATGGTAGCGGGGCTGAGGAGAAAACGTCGCAGAAATGCAGGTGCAATCACAGTGAAGAAAGAAAGGAGCATGTCGGCTGATTATTTTAAAAAAAGGAGGCAGCTGAAAACTTGCCACGATTAGATCACACACACTCACATATGAATAATTCAAACATAAGAACGGCAGAGACGTCCTGATTGGTCTTTTTAAACATCGGGTTGTTGTTTCCCAGGAGAAGGAGGAGAGTTTGAGGAAGCTGCAAAAGTGTATAAGAAGTTGTAATGCATTGTTTAGTCCAATAATATCTCAAGATTTTGCTCATGTTTCTTCTTACAGCCTCTGTTTTGGATACACATTACTCGCATTAGACTTTGAACCGTGTGTGAAGACTTTTTCTTGGGTACCTTGGTGACACCAATAGCTGATCCAGAAGTGATTTGTTTGACGAAATGTTGGACAAACCTGCCTGATCATCACTGGCCCACAACAGGCAGAAAAGTCACAACATCACCTGTTAAAATTATATTAAGGCTTAAAGTTATGCATAATTAAGCGTGTTGCTGCTTTGAGTGACAGGTGGGTGCTGTAATAGGACAATCCATGGCCCAGAGACATTTGCATGACTCTTCTCAGCTCCAGCCACAGCTCACCTCATTGCTCATTCTTAGTTGAGCTGAGAGTTAAGAGGAGTCAGACGCTGCCAAGATGGTGATGGAGCTTTAAAACCCTGTCCAGGAAACCTGTAGATGAGGTCATAAAGGGTTCTTCCATCGTTACATACAGTCAATAACCAAATCCCAGAGCCTGAGGAACAACACACGTAGCTGTCTTGTAAACACTCACTTTAATCATTTTTTTTTACCTTCCTTTGCTGACTCCATTACATTTTTTAAGTTTTGATGGCCTGCAGTGAAGTTATAGCTGCCCACTGATGCAACATTAGCATTGGGTTGTACGAGAGCCACATGATCCCAATCCCATCGCAGTCGTCCACTCCAGAGCACAAAATGTGAATTAAACTGCCACTGAAAGTAGTTCACAGTTTCCTTCTGTAACATTTGTTGAAATCCAGTACCAAGTGCATCATGAAATTCCGAAGCTTTTTTCCGCTTATGATAGATTTATATTACACATTCAGTGTTTCAAAGAAAATGTCTATATTCATAACACAAACTTTTTTGTTTTTCTTGTTCAACTGCTCTATTTTAGGCCTACTAGTTCTATGTAGAAACATGACTTCACATAAACCCCCAAACGGCTTTTCACTTCATAGGAACAAAAAGATTAAATCTGTTCATGTCATAAATTAGTCCCCACTTCATTACAGCAATAAAACAGTCGAGATACAAATGAGCAACATGTCGCTGCACAGCCAAGTCAGAGCCTTCGGCAATGATGCATCATGGGACCCTGAGATGTGTGTGTTTAAAGCTTGTATGTGTGTTTTGCAGGGTTTTTGATTACCAGCGTGTCCCCTCTTCGGTCCCAGTGGATCCCAGTCCTGTCAAAAGGCCCCGTCCTTCATCTCCCTCCTCCTCCTCCTCCTCCTACTCATCCACAGCGGCTCTGAGGACAAACAGCAGTAGAGCGTCCAACAGGAGCAACAAGACACACACCTCCTCCTGCAGCAGCAGCAGCAATGTTAAATGTAGGAGGATGCTGTACTAACACACTACACAATTCTGTGAGAAAGATATTCAGCTTCACTGCATTAGCAAGTACATTTTGAAAGGAATGCAAGACACTTACAAGATACTGTTTATGTAGCACTAGTTTAAATGCAGATGTGACATTGTCAGACTTCATGTAGTTGTAACCTTGTGAATAATACAAAAGTATGCCATTTAACAACTAAAGAACCAAATGCTTTTTTCCAGGAGTGGGTGAAAACCAAAACCAGAGCTGAAAGGAAAAAGATTATTGGACTTACATTCTTTAAAAAAAAAAAAAAACAGAAACGTGGCTCCATATGAATGATATACACCATACTGACAATGTGGCCGCTGACTTCAAGACAGACACACTGATTTTTTCAGTTTTTAAAGTCCCTCTGCAGTCATTGATTAAACTCCCTAAAACTCATCTCTGTAAAATTTGATATTTAGAAATTGTTGTTTCTTTTTTTCATGAAAAACCATCTTTCCTATAACTAAGTGCAAGCAAAATACTTAACTACTCTACACTATGCAACAGCAAGTTGTAATATTGGAATAATTCAGCCATGCATGTTTGACCCAGAATTGGATTCTGAAAAAGAATATTGATATGGAAAGTCCCTTGCTGCAAGTTGAAAGGCTCATGCTACAAGCGTTTGAACAAATTTGAAATCAGCCTGAATTATGCACATAAACAGAAGGTTTACAGATAGTCCTCTGTCTGATCTCAGACATGGACATACTACAAGATTTGAAAATAACGGTTGATCACACTCCATAGGGTATTATTGAGATTATCGTGCCAGATGGTGCTCTACCTCACGTGATCTCAACGACAAGCAGATGTAAAGAAAAGAAAGACTCAGGTGTAGCACCTTGTTGTAATGCTAAAAATACTTTGCTGAGAGAGAAAAAAAAAAGCAGAAAGCTGAAGCAGTCTGGAGATGCAGTCGACATGGTTTGTTTAATCTTCAGTAAGAAGTACCAGTGATATATTAATTGTCAGATTTTCTATCTGTAGTTTACATTAGGCTCAAGGGCTGGAATGTTTAGCATTATTTTTGCAACAATGTCCACTGTGCTAGCAGTATAATCACAACCAGCCTGATAAATATAAAATATGTTTGATATTATTGGGGCCAAGATACAAGACCAGATATCCCAACAACCTCTGGCCATGTTGTCATAAAAAATTGTTGTAGGTATTATTTGTCCTTAAAGAGGGGATCCCAATTCTCCAACCTCTAAATGTTCACCTCTAAATTGCTCCCCAGAGCAATAACCATTGTGATTGTTATTGCTGTCACACTGTGAGAGAAAATTTGCATTTATTACCTCTGTTCAAAACCTGGGAACATGTGTAATTCACCCAAAGTGATAGACTAATGTCAACCAAACAGAAGCTATGACTGATGCCACTCCATCATAAATACATAGCTTATGTTTGATTTTATCAGGACCCTCAAGACATAAAAATACAAGTAAAATAGGTCAAACAACCAAACCAAGCCAGGGAAATCGACATTAACATTAACATGGCAAGTACCCAGTGTTTGTGTTCAAGAAAGAAATCACATAACCACAAAGATGTTTTTTTGTTCTTCAACTTTTAAAGCTGCAATAACAATTCTTTGAGTCTCTTCTTAAATGTAACTCCTAGTTTCATTTGATCAAACAGTCCAAATGTAGCTGCTTCTTGTAAAGTGATTATTAAGACGGTTTGAATCCATAATACATTTGAAGTTGCCTGGTAATTACACATATTGTACCATCTAGCATGGATACCTGTACGTTGAATTTGGATGTTTTCTGCGCAGTGTTCTTTATTTCTGTACAACTTCCAAGGGCTACCGTGGTTTCAAGTGCTTGTCCTCTGCTTTTGTTTTTCAAAAGTATTTATAACCTGTCCACTGAGATTCACATAACTGTTGAACCAAATGAAAGCATCAACAAGCATGATCACTGAGGTTATGACTGTAACTCTGCGATGTGTAAAGGATGAAAATAAATACTACGACTTTGAGTACGTCCTGGTGGCAGAAGCTGTTCAGGCAGTCATGTGGGATTGAATATTAAAAAGCTTTTAACCAAAAAGGGCAAAAACACTAACAGCCTGCTGTTGGCAGACGGTGGTACGCAGGGGTGTTTAACACTGTAACCTTCTCCAATTAAAGGCTGTTAAATCTTAAGCCAGACAAGAGGCTCGGCCTTGATGCATACACTTGTGACAGTAATATTTAGCTTTTTGCTTTACATCTGCAGCCAACATGAGCTCTTTTGGAAACCTGTAGCACTCAGAGGATGTTTCTCCTGTGAAACCCTGTGCACGTAATCTTTGGTCTGTGTGACAGCTCATCTCAGTGGTAGGGCCCCAGGGTGCAGGAGGGAAGGTGGGTGGGGGGCACTCCAGATGGTCTCTTCATTAAAAGCTTCTGTACCACAGGGTTCTCCTTCCTACAATAACCCAGCTGAGCCTATCAGCGCTCGCAATTAGACTGAGTTAATAGTGCATGGCAAATAAGAATTGTTTATACTAGTTTATTACAAGCCTTAATAGTTTTTACTGCGCCCCATCACAAGGAAATTAGACTGCCTTTGCAAGCTTCTGAGGTCGAAAAGCTTTCAGGATTGAAGTAGTTTTCAGGGTCATTTGGTGAGCTGTTGGTGGTGTCATTGGTCCATTGCAAAGCACAGCGAGATTAAAGGCTCATGCAGCTGAAGAAGGTGGGAGCACAGCGCTGAGAATAACTGATGGGGCAGGACATTACTGATGACTGCAGGGGTCACTGAACAACACTTGGATCTGCATGGAGCTCGAAAACACTAATGTGGCCAACACTAATGTTCAAGGGTATTTTAACAGACTTAAGGGGAAGGAAATGTACTTTCAAACACATCAACACTAAAAAAACAGCCCCGCTGTTGGTAGGTTCAAGTTGTCTACCAGAGGTTGAAGCTAGGTGCAGGGATGTAAATGAATGACATTAATCATAGATGTTGGATGATGTGTGCTGCAGGGTGGCGCAGTTGGTAGCACTGTTGCCTTGCAGCAAGAAGGTTGCTGGTTCGCGTCCCGGTGGGGGCACCGGAATCTTTCTGCGTGGAGTCTCCATGTTCTCCCTGTGCAGCGTGGGTTCTCTCCGGGTTCTCCGGCTTCCTCCCACACAGTCCAAAAACATGTTGAGGTTAATTGGTGATTCTAAATTGTCCGTAGGTGTGAATGTGAGTGTGCTTGGTTGTCTGTCTCTAAGTGTAGCCCTGTGATAGACTGGCGACCTGTCCAGGGTGTCCCCTGCCTTCACCCTAAGTCAGCTGGGATAGACTCCAGCCACCCCCCATGACTCTCGTGAGGATTAAGCGGTGTATAGATAATGGATGGATGGATGTTTTTGGACTGTGTGGGAGGAAGCCGGAGAACCCAGAGAGAACCCAAGCTGCACAGGGAGAACATGCAAACTCCACGCAGAAAGATTCCGGTGCCCCCACCGGGACGCGAACCGGCAACCATCTTGCTGCGAGGCAACAGTGTTGACAAACTGTGCCACCCTGCAGCCCCTACTCGACTATAAATATTCGTATTTCACGATGGCAACCATTTGACAGTTTACAAATACAGCTTAGCCTATAGAGCTGTTCCAGGTTTGAGGTGTTTTTGGGCTCATTATCCTGCTATCTCCTTACATACACTCATCTGTTATTGCTGCAAATCTCGAACTGGGCTTCATCAGTAAACAGAACTTCGTTCCATCATCCACTGTGAAACGCTCTGTCTCTGGCCACCCCAACAGAAAAGTGGTTTGGAGTTTCTGTTTGTCCTCTGAGATCATGACTAGACAGCTTCTTTTGACAGAACTTTTGCCGACTGAAGTCTTGAGCTCTCTATTTAGTAAATTCTGAATCTGTAATGAAGTTGGTTTTCTATCTCTCAGTGAACAAAGCTGGATGTATTGATTTTCTGACAGCGGAGAACCTGGAGAGAACCCACACTGCACAGGGAGAATATGGAGGCTCCACACAGAAAGATTACTGGTGTCCTCACCGGGACGCAAACTGGCGACCTTCTTGCTGCGAGGCAACGGTCCTACCCACCGAGCCACTTTGCAGCCCTGATACAAGACTTGATATTGTTTTAACCTAAAAAAAATATTTATTTTGTCACCAATCCTCTTTTGATATCACTCATTAACTGGACACAGGCTAAACACTTGCTGAAAATGCCTATGGGTAGATGCTACATTTTAGCGTTGTTCCCTCAAAGCCTCACACGCCTCACATGATGCTCCGGTAGATGCTACCAGGTGTTAGTTCAGCATATTAGTTCAGCGTAGACGGACCTTTTTCTCCTGGTCGCTCGCGCCCCCCTCCCCATCATGCCTCTTACTCACACACTATGAGAAACACCGGTTTAACTTGTCTCTCTCCTCTCTGTCTCTCTTCAGTGAAGATGGCAGAGCTTCTTGCCATAAAGAGCGAGCTGACAGTGATCAAGGTTCAGATTGATGGCCTGTTGGACTGCGTAAACAGGATGGACAGACAGCGGAAGGACTGCTCAGGTAGAGACAGCAAACAGCTGGACAGCTTCCTGTCCCATAATACTGTTCATCCTCTGTGTGCTTACTTGTTTCTGGTCTGGGGGTTCTGTAACCTCTACTAAAACTACCTATGATGCTTTGGGGCTATTGAGATGCCCTAATTTCAGAGTTTGACTGATTTGAGGTTCAACCACCCATAAATACCACAGTCATTTTTAAGTATTCCTCAATACAGGACACATTAATAAAGAGTGTATTCCTGTATTCGAATTTTAGTTTTAAATATTATAGAAAAAAGACATAAAGGTGTTTGTCGTTGTTTGCAGGGCTAACTTGCTTACCATGACAACAAATAACAAACTCCTTTATTTCCACATCTTTCACATAGTTCCTCTGCAGGTAAGGACACTGACTTTTCTCCTGGGACCTAGAAGCTTTACTGTTATTCTCTATCTGCCTCATTAAGTACAACACAGCGTACAAATCTGACCCATCATACAGGCAGAATTAATTAAGCTACAGTCGCTGGAAAGTGGCAATTTGAGCAGCAAATGTAATAAAATGGCTGCTTTTCTGAAGAACGGATGAGAACCAAATGTAGGCTGTATGTAGAGGTGGATACAACAGAATGTGACATCCTGCACTGGCTAGCACTGGAGCCAGATTGAAACCCAGGGTCACAGCTTATGGCCTTGTACCCTTAAGAATGTCCAATTTTGACCCACCTCTATGTACCTCAAGGGCCCATAACTTGGAAAATACTCACGGTATTAAGGCAAAGGTTTGCATGGCTTCAATAAATAAGCTAAAGTTGTTACTCATTAATTAATTAATTAATTGTCTAATTCTGAGAGGGTCAATGGGTAACTTTTTTCAGATTTGGTTGATTTTATATGTAATTATCTATGCACCTTTTTTGTGAGTCCACATTTTTGCAGAGTTTCCTATAGGACTTGCCCTTAGTTTATAGTGAAACTGGTGACATGTATGCTATCCTGCCACCTACAAAACACACATAAACCCAGCATTGATAGTGCAGCAAAGAAATACAAATCTGCTAGGAAGTTTCTC
The DNA here is from genome assembly GCF_000690725.1 of Stegastes partitus. Lineage (NCBI taxonomy): Eukaryota > Metazoa > Chordata > Actinopteri > Pomacentridae > Stegastes > Stegastes partitus. The sequence continues at coordinate 141,266 of NW_007577971.1, forward strand.
AGTCGTTGGCAGTGTGTAGCTGCTCCCTGCTGTGATTTTTTTTTATTGTACACTTTTAGTGTAGTCGGTGGTTTTAGTCAAACATAACATTTACAGACTTTCGTCTCTTTAAAGAGTTTGCCAAAATGTATAAATACTGTCATGTCACTAACAGGGGCAGTCAATTAAGCAGTTGATCAAACTGCAAACAAAACATAAATCCAAATTCACTTTTTTTCGTAACATGTACTATCACGATGACATGTGTCACTCCCACTTTTCTTAGACCAACCCTCCCAAAGTCATACTCTCAAGCACTACAGGTGCGACATGAATGACGTCTGTGAGGCTTTAGCATTCAGGCTTTAGGGTGGCTTTTGGGAGTGGGCCAATGAAAACAATACGAGCAGGTGTTTGAGGCACGTTACATACTGCTGGTGAGAGCTGCTGTCGTGTGTAGTCATCAAAGTTAGCTAGAACAGTCAAAAATCAGCCAACATAGTTTCCAATTAAGTCCCAAGCAAACATTAGTTACATGGTGAGCTAAATCGGATAAAAATGACCAGCTCACATTTCAGCTGGTAAAATTAATTGACTATATCCATGCTTTTGATTTGCTGATCTGTAAGTGGGCTAAAGCTCTTTGAAAAATGTGTGTTTTTAGGTTTCATTTCACCATAGTTTCATCAACACTGCCAGCTATAGTCTTGCAGCCTGATTTTTTTACAACTCCTGTATAGAACTAGCTGTAGCCCATGAGCTCGTCTGTTAGTCCTGCATCTTTGAGTGTACAGACATTGCTATTTACAGAATTAGAATGTATTTACGTATATTCTAATGTAAAAGCAAGTCTTTGAATAATTTACCTATCACTCACTTGAACTGAAAAAACATGGTTCATCAGTCCATGTGAATCACGTCCATTTCATTAGAGGTGTTTGACACTGACAAGGATTACAGCTTTATTACACAACTACATCAGTCTGACCCAGGTTTAATCCTCACAGAGCACTAATGAACTCTGAACTCGACTTTATTACTGCAGATGATCTGTGTCAGGACTCAGGCTGTGGCATTTAGTGATGCACAGAGACTCGCTGTGTTTACCATCAGATGTGCACTGCTATCATACTGCGTCTGTGAGTAATGGTTCAATGACAGAACTGCCACCAGTGGAGCGCGAATTATGACAGTGAGGTAAACAGCGATAAACACCGGCCTCATAACCTTTCATAAGCTCCCCGTCAGCGATCACATCAGAGTTATCTTGTCGTCAGCCAGCTCTCCGTGTCAGTGTATGTTGGTTGTAAAATGTCCTCGTGTGGATAAATAGATGAGGAAATGATCTAAAGTGACATGTTGATAGTCTTTACTTTTTCAAGTTATTTCAAATGTTTTCTGACATAAAAATGACAAAACTTCTCTGGCTCCCTCTGTCAAGGTGTTACAGTGTCTACAGTTATGTCTGAAATAAGTGTGTGTGTTACATACCTGAGTCCCATCACATTCTTTTACAGACCAACATACATCTAAACTTCTAGGCTGCGTGTCATATAAATTTCATTCATTTTTAGATGTCTACATTGCATTTCATCATTCAATCATCAATGTCAAGGCACTGTCTGACCTGAAAGAAAGCTGCTGCAGGATGAACAAAGGTCCAGTGGACTCTGTGGCACTAAATCAAGTTACCTGCGTATTCACCAGCAACCAGCAGCACAGATCAAAGACGAGGGCAGTCTCAGCGACACCATAAATGCTCTGTGCTATTTTAATGTATGCATTATGTAGGAGAAAGTAAGAGGATGACAGAAAACAGGGGGAAAGAGAGACAGAACTGAATGATGGATGGACTTGTGCAAAAGCTGGACCAGATTTGTCACGTTACACACTCAGTGTCTCAGGCCCTGGTTTGGCTCTTCAGATGAGGATAACAAGATGGGCGAGTGCTCTCATTCACATTTGTGACATCGAGCATTTCAGTGACTGAATGGTGGATTTATTGTGAACATCTTAATTTGTGTTGAAACACTACACAGTAGAAGAAAAACGTTTACAAATGATTGTCTTGTAAAATGGAGCATAAATTGTGATATAGAATATAGAATATAGAGTATAGAATATAGAATATAGAGTATTGCATCATTTTGTCAATTTTAGAAATTTTTCTCTACCAGACACAAAACTTAACAAAGTACCATTTTATATTATTAGTAATGCTGTGATTCCATTTATTTGTTCATTATGTCATTTGAATGACAGAATGCCAAGATGATCTCATTAATCCAGTGTGTCTCAGTGAGCTCTTATAACAGGCTCTGCAACTACCAGGGATCTGTCAAGCAGGACGGCGAGTCGTGTAAAGTGTGGGACAAACCCAAGAACTCCTGAATTTCGAGCAGTGTTGCTTTCTGCTCTCAGTTACGTCTCATTGGGAAAACACCTGCAGAGGAAATTGCACTGCTTGTATCTGGTTATTCAGTCAAACTGTGTGTGAAAAGATGCTGCTGTGTCTGTTTGTGTTTGTGTCAGTGTGTGTGTCAGAGTGTCCTCAGAGCAGAGAGCCGGACTCTCCTCACCAAGGCTCAGTCAGCAGTCTGGAGAGAGACAGTCCTGAACCAGGAGAGGCCAGCGAGGACGAGTCGCTGCACTACCAG
>NW_007577971.1:144041-150346 GCF_000690725.1 Stegastes partitus
CACAGCTCCTACCATAGGGTAAATATACCTCAATACCCCCACAGCTCCTACCATAGGGTAAATATACCTCAATGCCCCCACAGCTCCTACCATGGGATAAATATACCTCAATACCCCCACAGCACCTACCATGGGGTAAATATACCTCAATAACCCTACAGCACCTACCATGGGGTAAATGTACCTCAATACCCCTACAGCACCTACCATAGGGTAAATATACCTCAATACCCCTACAGCACCTACCATAGGGTAAATATACCTCAATGTCCCCACAGCTCCTACCATAGGGTAAATATACCTCAATACCCCCACAGCACCTACCATAGGGTAAATATACCTCAATACCCCCACAGCTCCTATCATAGGGTAAATATACCTCAATACCCCTACAGCGCCTACCATGGGGTAAATATACCTCAATACCCCCACAGCTCCTACCACGGGGTAAATATACCTCAATACCCCCACAGCTCTAACCATGGGGTGAATATACCTTTTTTTGCCCTATGCAACCTGTATCTGATCTTTTCACGACTATCTGAACAACACAGATCTGATTTTTTCAAATGCGACCCAGGGAACTTGGATATGTGGTCCTACATCTGATAGGTACCTGATCTTTTGCCATGCGAGGGTGGGTGGCACTCCAACCACTTCCACCCCGGGTGAGCGCTTCGACGGGCTAAAAGTGGCCGGACCACACAGGCGTACTTGACTGCTGATGCCAGTTTAGTTATTGGTCACGGTTCTGTTACCACCACTGGTGGCGGTGGTGGAGTGGCAGATACACTCCACCGTCACCATCCATGTTTACTTCCGCAAACACTGAGCAGGCTCGCTGCATGTGACGTCGTTGTGTCCCCTTCTGCACATGCAGGACACTTTTGGGTCGTATGAAGTTCACACAGCAGATCACATACAAGTCGCATTTAATTGGAAATGTGAGTGAACTCGCAAAAAAATCTGATTCCACAACAAAATCCTAATTGAGCACGAAGTCCTGTAGTCTGAACATAGCCAAGCTGTCGGATTGTTCAGTCAGATAATACGCTGTTATCCTTATTTGTGAAATAAAATGTCATGTCGGAGTTGGAATCCAAGGCTGTCGGTATGTTAAGGCTATTTTCTATGGCTTCCGTTGTTTTTCCTAAAAACCTTTCAAATAACAAGGTTTGAATGTCAAGTCACGACTGTACTTTTCTTTTCTGAACAGGCACCCAATTAGACGCCTAAAGGACAAAGCAGAGGACGAGTGGGAGCCTGAGGAGGCTGCAGGACCGAGGCTGAGGTGTTCTGGTGATAAAAGCTCCTCAGTTCAGACCACAGTTTATAGAAAAGCTGAATAAAATAGTTCTGGATGAACAATTTAAAGGACAGCTGATGTCATTTTGTCGTAACAAACAAAGGAAAAGACCAAAACCAACACAAAGTGCGTGCAGTTGGCAAGTATCTGACTCCTATGTTTCAATCCAACAGGGCTGCAGGGTTACGGCCACAATCCAACAAATTCATCAAAACTGAAATCAGGATTATTTATTGATTTATATAAACAGAGCTCTGCTTTCATGTCCATGTTCTGCTACATTCCAGAACATGTACAAATCTGCATCATTCGACTGAAATCATCTTCTCCTGAATTCAGAGCAAGATAAATATAAACTTAATTGGACCTAAAACTCCTCACATGTAGGTAATTTATCAAAGTGTCTGTGCACAGAGAAGCTTTTAGTCTTGTCTCAGCCAGTGACTGCAGCAACTCAGACTGCTGAGAGGCCAAACATTAAAAAAAAGAAATGAGTTTGATTATTTACGTTATAAAAATGTGAAAATCTGGAACCAACATGTCCAACATGTTTCCAAGTGTCCATGAATGTCAACAACAGTGGAAAAAATGCTGTCTCCACATACTGTAGATATTTAACTATTTACTAGTGGTGGGACGCAATAAAAAAAAATCTAATTAATTAGAAGCTTTGTAAATAATTAATCACAATTAATTGCATTTTGATCAAATAGCAATATTTGACACAATAAGCAAAGCTTTTCAATTCAAATAAATGTTGGTTGACGACTGAATCAACACTTAGATTTACATGAACTTAACAACAGTCTTTATTTTTGCAATCTATATTTATCTGCATTTTCCATCTGTCAACTACATTCACAGATTAGTGCAAACTCAAAGTGCAGTTATAGTGATTATATTCACCATTTTAAGACTTTTTGTCTTAAAACTCTTTGTTGAACAATTTGCACACAACCGAGCTCTTATCCAAGCTGCCATCAGGAAGTTTAAAAAGAAAACAAGAACAAAAAACTTTCCATCCAACAAGCCAAGCAATGTGGTCTCGAGTTCCATCACTGTTCTCCTAACTTTCCTGCGCGCTGACGTCACTCAGTGCATCATCTTCAAGACTGGCAAATGGTGCATTAGCGCCACCTACCGGCTGGAGTGAGTGCATCAGTGTTACGGGTGTGCCAGAAGTTAGGAAACTAGAAATGTGTTTTTCTGTAATTAATAATCAAAATTAGCATGGTAAAGTCCCAGCCCTACTATTTACTTTTTCATTATTGTCTATACTTGTCTCCTCTTTGTTCTGTGGAAACACTGCCTGCACTTCATCTGAAAACTCAAGCAAATGAATTGTATTTTGTAAATGAGGCCATTTGAATGAAGTTGTTTCTGATGAAATACCACAGTTTTAAGCTCAGATTTGGTTAATTTTACAGACGGAACACAAAGTGACAAATGGTTTATTCAATGACAGCCGGAAACCTGCTGATCGTTATGACTTTTTCTTTTTTCTTCTTTTTTTTTTTTTTTTTTTTTTTTTACAGTTTCTGACTGATAAATGGTGTCATATTTTTGTGATTTTTTTTTTTAAAGATAGCAGGCTTTTAAAGAGAAGATATTGGATTTCACACCATTGTGATGTTTAGAGAAAGTGTTGTAAAAGTTAATTTAAAAAATGTTTTAAAATGCTACTTTTGTAGAGATTACACAGAGTTAAAAGTGGCTGATATCTATAACTAAACTACCAATCAGGGGTTTGTTGTGAAACTGGACTTTTATTAGACAATAGAATGCAATAAAATAACAACCAGGAATCACGGAACTACAGAGGTGCATTGCATTCACTGGGTAAAAACTAAATTAGACACCCTATCTCATAATTACGACAAGAGATCTTGTAATTATGAGATCAGGACCTCATAACTACAAAATAGGGTGTCTAGTTTTTTATTTTTTTCCCAGTGAATGCAATGCACTTCCGTACAGAACAAATGACCAAAATAAAAAAAAAATGTAAGAGCGTCTGAACATAACAATGACAGCACAGGAACCTCTGAGGAACAGCCAGAGGGTTCTGCTCATGTGGCAGAGAGAATCTTTCATCTACACTCAGACTCTGGAGGTGAGTCTGGGTCAGTGTGTGAGAGTGGCCGACATCAGGTCACTAAACCAACTCATCAATGCATCGGTTTCTAATCCCTCATCATTCTAACAAATGCTTGTCTTTAGAATCACTTAGAGGTCAGGCTGCAGCTCCAACATGAAGACTAACTCAGGAGATGATTATTAGAAGAAGAGCTTTTTAATACCTTTGTCCGTGTAGCTGCTAAATACACTCAGAAAGCTCTAAAACCATCCGTCTGCTGCCTCAGGACAAGGGCTGGAGTGCAGGTCTGGAGCTCCAGGCTAATCAGCTGCAATGGCTGGCAGCTGGGGCTGGAGCAGGTTCTGCAGAAAGCTACACCAGAGCTCATGCCACTCCCTCCCTATACAGAGGCCACCAAGGATCAGCCACTGACGCCAGGAGCTGCAACAACAAAAGATGAACCTTCTGTATTAGAAAGTTGATTTTATTTCCCAGCGTCTGTGATCATGCGCATGAACCTGTCTGCAGAAACCAGCATGCAACCCACGCTGCAACAGCAATAGTCCACCTGTCCAGCAGAAATGGGCTTCATCGGACTTTTCACTGTTTGTACCAAATTTTTCACAAATTATATTTTAAAATGTGCTCTGCTCTGTCCTCTCTGTCTGCATTTATAATATTTGCGCTCAGCCATGTCCCAATTTGTTACACATCACCAGAAACAGCCAATCAGCACTGAAAAACAAATATTGTAAATAAAAATAAGATTTTTTATTATGACTGCAAGTATATATAATATAATATTGGTCTTTAATTAGAAACAATTGGCACCAGCCCTGAAGAAACCACTAAAGTCCTGATCATGACAATAAAGTACATATTTGAACACAAACCCTGATCTACTGAATCTGACCACAATTTTCTGTTTGCATGTTGCAGATTTAGAGGTTTCCATCCATCCATCCATCATCTATACATCGCTTAATCCTCACTAGGGTCACGGAGGGCCTGGAGCCTATCCCAGCTGACTCAGGGCGAAGGCAGGAGACACCCAGTCTATCACAGGGCTACACTTAGAGACAGACAACCAAGCACCCACGGACAATTTAGAATCACCAATTAACCTCAACATGTTTTTGGACTGTGTGGGAGGAAGCTGGAGAACCCGGAGAGAACCCATGCTGCACAGGGAGAACATGCAAACTCCACGCAGAAAGATCGTCACTGGGATGTGAACCGGCGACCTTCTTGCTGCGAGGCAACAGTGCTAACCACTTCTCCACCCTGCAGCCCAGATTTAGAGGTTTGAATAACAAAAACAGCATCACATGAATCTGCAGCTACATCAGTGTCTGAGTGGACCACATCATTCAGTCAGATTGTCTGTTCTTGTCTGTTCTTATCCAGCTTGTATTTACCTTCACTCTCCTACAAACAGACCAGAGTCCAGAGAGAAGCTGCTGCTGGTAGAGGCATTTGAAGAACACTTTCTTCCAGCTATTTTTCTTCCTTAGGCCTGCAGCTGATGCAGCAGCTGCACTGTACTTTAGCAGCGGCACCATTATTCATCATTTACAGTAAAAAGGCAGCGAGGCTGTTAATAAGACACACACTGGTTTGCACTGTTCTGCTGCTCCATAAACTGGGTGATGGAGGGAAGATGCTCGGCCAACTCTGCTGCAGCTGCTGCTGCCAGCACAACACAAACACACACAGACACACAATAATACACAATAACACACAGTGACACAGACACACAATAATACACAATAACACACAGTGACACAGACACACACACTCAGAGTCACCTAAGCCAGGCCCTCGGAGGAAATGCCAGAGGTGCTGAGAGATGGAAGTCTCACTGCTCCTTCAGCTCCACCACTGAGCCCACTTCAACCAGTCACTCCCAGCTTGATTCTCCAGTTGGTCCAACAAGGTTCAGTCTTCTCTGCTCTATCTCATTATTTTTAATGTCTATTAAACAGTAGAAAGATGCAGGAAATGCAGAGACGACGGCATCTTATGTGGGAATGTGGTCTTTTTGTTTGTATTTGCATGCTTTTTTCACCCTATTTGGTTGTGTTTGTTGCATGTATTTTGAGTTTTGTTTGATTTACAGCCTTGAGTTTACTTTATGTTGGCTATGCTCACTACCGAGCTCATCTAGTGATGCTGCTTTGATTGCAATGTGGGTGCAGTCTATGGATCAACTTATGTTTGGGAATCCAGCGATGGCGTTAAGTCCCCATTTGATTTGGGCTCGTTGGTGATGGCTGTACGGGAACTGGATGTAGGCTGGGGCCAGGGGAGTTATGGCATCCAACACTGCCGGCTTGATCCTGCTCAGTGGTGGCTGGAAATGCCACATATGTCTCCAACCTCACGCTGGAATGTGCCGGTGGTCAAAATCCCTGAATACTTTCTATTTGTAGTTTCACTGTTCTACCGCTAGATTATGTGCGTACGCATGGTCAGAGGTGTGTGTGTGTATTTACGCACAGTCCTAAGTACAAGTTGATAAATTCCATACTTTGCGTAGGAATGTTCGTACGCACGCTCTACGCACATATCTCTGCGTACACACTGATGATAAATGAGGCCCCTGGACACTGAGCACACCTGCACCTAGATTCAGTGGTGGCGCGAAAGCGCAATCAAGATAACAGGACACAGCCGGTGGACACAAGAGAGGACGCGCAGAACGCGAGGACAGAGCCAGAGTAGCTGACGGATTGGGGAGACGACGGCCCCAAGAATACACGGAGAGCAACGGAGGGTCGAGCCAGCAGGACGTGTTGTGGAGCACTGGAGGGGGAACGTGCGACAACCCCCCTCCTCTCAGCTAAGTGCTCCTTTTGATTTTATTTATTTTTTTATTTTACTCTCCTGCATGCACTCCTGGCTGCTTAGAACTTGTTGATC
>NW_007577971.1:152056-172488 GCF_000690725.1 Stegastes partitus
CGGCTCAATAAAAGATTTTGTTAGTCTTGAACAGATCAGTGTTTCCATGTTGATTATAATGTTTAATGTTCATAATGTTGCTGAAATGGAAAACTGTCCAGTGATTTTTTTCTCTGTACCAACACTGTGCAGGTTCTTAAAGAATGAAAACAATCTTATTTTGTGTGCTTAAAACTTTTTTTGTTTGACAGTTATCAAAAGAGGCATTGTGTATCATTGAAGCTAAAAATTTACTTTTTACTTTTGTACTTACATAAATTTCTTAACCTGTACTTTTTTACTTGAGTAAAGGAGTTGAATCAGTACTTCTACTTTTAACAGAGTCCATTTTTACACAAGTATCTCTACTTCTACTTAAGTAAAGAATGTGAGTACTTTTGCCATCTCTGCCAGTTTGCGTCCCTGTGAGGACACTGGGATCTTTCTGTATGGAGTTTGCATGTTCTCCCCGTGCAGCGTGGGTTCTCTCCGGGTTCTCTGGCTTCCTCCCACAGTACAAAAACATGTTGAGGTTAATTGGTGATTCTAAATTGTCCGTAGGTGTGAATGTGAGTGTGCTTGCTTGTCTGTCTCTAAGTGTAGCCCTGTGATAGACTGGTGACCTGTCCAGGGTGTCCCCTGCCTTCGCTCTAAGTCAGCTGGGATAGGCTCCAGCCCCCCATGACCCTAGTGAGGATTAAGCGGTGTATAGATAATGGATGGATAAAATAAATAATAACAATAAATGAAATAAAATTAAAAGCATATACAAAAATATACACATCTGAGCAGAAAAAATATATGTACAGCAGTGCAAATAACAATGTAAGTAGTCTCCAGTGTTATGGCTGAGAATGACTCAGCTGTTCAGTAGAGTTATGGCAGTGGGATAAAAACTGTTTTTATGTCTGGTGGTTTTAGTCTGCAGGACTCTGTATCGCCTGCTGGAGGGGAGGAGGGAGAACAGTTTATGAACAGGATGAGTGGGGTCTGTGATGATGTTCCCTGCCCTATTCCTGGTTCTATCAGAGGACAGTTCCTGGATGGAGGGCAGAGGGGCTCTAGTTTGAAATGTTCAAACAAAACGTTCATTTGTTTTCCAAAATAAGACCAGAGGTTGGTCGCACATATGTAGCTATAAAACAACTGTGGAGTTTGATTTCACATTGGTCTGATGTGAACTGAAGGCAAAAAGCTGCTTAAACACCACCAGGATCTGTGCCTGGGTACCAGTGCATAATCTGTTTTCCATCAAACCCCCCAAAAACGAGAATGACACCGAAAAAAAAATAAATAAAAAAATTCAATTTTTTCAATTTTTCTACTGTGCATTTACATTAAATATAAAACGTAACAAGGCAGCACTCTTTGGGTTTTTTGTGTTTGGTATTTGATGGGAAAACAGAGCATACTTTGGGACCAGATCACAGTCGAACAATGTCAGCTAACAGCTTTAAATTGATCCACTGTGTTCGTCCATCATCACTGTGGTTACCAGAGAAACTGGGTCAGCAGACAGCAATGATACTTGAAGGTTTTCTGGTTGGTCTTGGTTGAGCAAAAAAGAAAGATAACAAACATCTTCAGTACAAATGCTGTACGTCACTCTTATAAACAGCTAAACCGTGCTGTCCTTTAACCAGCTGTTACTGTTTCTGTGCAGCAGCAGAGTTAAAGCTGCACCAGTCCAGAGTTCATATCTCCAGTCTGACCAGTGAGTGTGACAGCAGAGACACCCACCTTACATCCAGCAGCTCCCACATTTGCTTTTAGATTTACTGGGACCAGAGCCTTATGAGGAGAGAGACGCTGGGTTAAGGCTCCCAGTGGATCCCACTCATTTTCTCTGGAGCGAAACAATGACCTGGAGGGAGGTTAGTTTCTTATTTCTTAATCTGACACCAAAGAGCTTCTCTTGTTCCATCAGTCCGCCTGCTGCTCAGTATCTGTCTTTTTGCTTCTCACATCATTTATCTCTTTATGTGTCTGCTTTATGCTCCATCACTTTGCTGCAGAACTGCAAATAAAATCAATTCAGCTGACCTACACTAACTTCCTTTAATGAAGCAAAGTTTCACCTTCATACTATGAATATTTTCAGTTACAGGTCCTTGAAGTACAGATTTCTATGAAGGAAAACTGAAATTGTTTATTAAAAAATTCTTCAAGAATAAAACTTTTTTTTTTTTTTTTTTAAAGAACCCAACATACACCATTTATCAGATCCAGAAACTGCAAAAACGCACAGAATTGGTCCTTGAACGCACCATTCTGTCCAGAAATGACCCAAATCTGAGAAAAAATGTGACATTTCATCAAAATCACTGTATTCTACATGTCTTTTTCAAAAGTTTTCCAAAAATAAACCATTTGCTCCAACCAGAACGAGAGAAGACACACAAAAGGACAAAAATGAGACATTAAATGACATAAACAAACAAAAAATGACAAAGATGAGCCCAAACAACCACAAAGAGACACCAAAGGAGATAAAACTAACTCAGAAAAAATGAGACAGAAGCAAGAAACACCTAAAAAGCACTGCTTAGAGTTCAGAAGGTTAAATGCACTAAAACCTGACTGTATTGGCTTCTCAGATCACCAACACTTCGGAACGAAACTTCACTTTACAGAAAAGTCAGTTCACCGTCACTTTAGTTAACCTCTGTTCACTTAACCAACACATCAGGACACATCACAAACACTTCAATTAACAATTGTTTTATTAGCATTCTACTGTAACTCTGATATTTCATTCACACTTTCACGTCACTACTTCATTCACAGACACACTAAAAGGATACAAAAAGGTCAGAGTGAAGGATGCTGTAGTTTCCAGGTGTTCCCTGAATGCCTCACAGACAGAAAAACCTCTAGTCTCCATCAGGTACTGCATCAGGTTACAGCTGAGAGAAAAATAAAACCTTTTGATGTGACATTTACCTGAAACCAGGTGAGTTGATCGACCTGGACAGGCACAGACAGACAGACAGACTGTCTCATTGCAGTTTTTTCTCTTTTTTAGTCACATTTCCTCTCCGGGATTCTCACCTTTTCCTTGCAATTGTAGCTAACATGTTTTAGCTTTTCTTTCCTCCTACAGTTAGTTTATTCCCAGATTGACTCCGATATGATGCACATTTAATATTACATGTGCAGGGATAGGGTTAGGTGTTGCTACCCGAGATGATCACAGTGATCATCTCCACACCACGCCCCATAACTTGCTTTAACTTTAGTGCATGAGATGAACACATTGGAAGGGGATGTTTCATGACTTTCATCAATCAGTTATCCTTTCCACACATGCTATCTTGTTTCTTAATCATTCCAAGAGCAAGTGCAACTACCTAACATTGTTCTAAGTGTAATGTTGGAAGGTAACCCTCAAAGTGATTCCTAGTTTACCTCATTCTGTCTTTAACCTCAATGCAAAGAAGAAGAACACCATTATCTTTTCCCATACTCATGTTTAATATCTTGGGCTGGACAAAAAGGCACTTAAGAATTTTAAACACATTAAAAGGATTTAAACATGTTTTTTTAACCAGCTGGTAATGAGAACAGACTTGCAGCCCCACTACTCCTTCAGTGTCCATCATCAGCTACCGTAACGTAGCCTCTGGACAGAGCTTCTGGGTGTGAGCGTTGTCCCCGGTGGCCTTGCATATGGGACGTCTGTATTTCCTCAGGATGGAACAGGTGAGTCTCTTGTTGTCTGAGCTCAGGTCGTGTGACTGGTGCACCCCTGCAGACTCGCTGTTTTGTTTGGAGAAACCACATTCTGCTAAGGATTGCAGCTGATGTCAGACAGACTGCTGACTGAACTGGTCTCCATGGAGTTATGGCCCTTCCTGCCCTGACGTGAGCTCTGGCTGTGGCTCCACAGGTCTGCAGGCTCCTTGTTGGCCCCTCGGTGTCTCTGCGGTTGTTCCCATCATGCCTGACTCACAGGTTCTTATGTGGTCGCTCCACATGTCGAAGCAGTCTCTCTCATCCTCTCGCTTGCCATTGTGGTCATTTCTGAAGAAGGATCACACTGAGTTTGTGCTGGAGTGTCCTATATGTGCAGATGTGGCGGGAAAGGCTCAAAAGGCAGCGATGTTTGGATGTAATGGATAGCAGGTGCAGGTGGCTTTCACCAATCACAGGCTTTGGCTGCACAGGGTCACACCGAGTTCAGGTGTTTGATTCTGACTGAGCACCACTCACTTGACAAAAACGGAACACAAACTTACACTCAGACACATAACTGGATTCAGCTAGGCTATAACTTAGATAATTCCAAAATGAACCTGATTTAATTATAATAATGAAATAGTAAACAGACACAAACCTAAACTTTACAGACTATGAACCATATTTTGTTTTATGCATGAATTAGTTGCCTAATATTTAACCCGTACATAATGATTTTGTGTACTTTTAGGTTTTTGCATTTTACTTTCATCATATTTCTAAATCTTTTTCATTTGACCGAGCCTATTCCTTGGCAGCCCCCAAACTTTGGAATAGCCTAACACCGGACATTAGGACTGCTCGCTCTACTGAATCTTTTAAGTCTCGGCTAAAGAACCATCTCTACTCAGTGGCTTTCACCTCAATCGGGCGCTGACATCCTGGCTGCATATATATTGTTTTTCATTGTATGTTCTTTTTAGTGTCGATTTAGAAGTCTGTCAAGCACTTTGGTCAACCTTGGTTGTTCTTAAATGTGTTATATAAATAAAATTGACCTCGACCTTGACCTTCTCCTCTTCTGATGAACTTCTGAACCTGATCACAGTCTGAACTGACAATCAAAGTTATAAACGTTACCTTCATAGTCAGAGAAATGATCTCACTGACGTCAATGAGCTGCATTTATATTCCAAACATTAATAAATGACTGACCACTTCTGCTTCACATTAATAACTGCTGGATCAACAGGGGAAAATCTGCAGCATGAAATTTGGACTCATTTCTTTATGTGGTCAACATGGACTTAAAATCCAGCTGGTAACATCCATCCATCCATCCATTATCCATACACCGCTTAATCCTCACTAGGGTCGCGGGGGGGGGGGGGGNCCCCCCTCCTCTCAGCTAAGTGCTCCTTTTGATTTTATTTATTTTTTTATTTTACTCTCCTGCATGCACTCCTGGCTGCTTAGAACTTGTTGATCCAAGCCTCTGAGTATTGACGGCGACTGTTTTACTCTCACTCAGAACGCGTGAGGGCCGGACCGGAAGCAGAGCGGATTGTAACGAGGCTGAGACTCCACGTATCTGGACACCTGACTCATCTTAAGATTTTATTCTTTTTTAAACTGTAATAAATTCTGTTGGACATTTTAATCTTTGGTTTTATTACACAGCTCACCCCTGGATCTGAATCTTGTTTTTAAATAGGTCCTAGTCCCTCACCAGGTGGTGTTGTCTTTTATTATCATTTTTAAAGTTGTTAATTCTTTTTGAAAGAAGTTTATTTTTTTTTCTCGCCCCCACCACTTGGCCACACTTAATTACGATTTGAGGGAAACATATTTTCTGACAGACAACGCTTGTTTGTAACGTCTTCTCTAAACAGAAAATTGGTAATAAAAAAAGAAGACATCTGGCAGCAGAGTTGCCAAGAAAAAAAAAGTAAAAATAGTTAGTAAAAATCTGCAACACTTGCTGTTTGTTTTTACAACATATTCTCTTTTCTTTAACAAAACGGGCAAAATCTGTGAAACAGTTGATTTTACCATTTTCTACCCTTCTATAAAATATGATTTGTTCAAAAGACACTGTCTGTAAATAATATAATCTTTGTTTGTTTTACTTGCAGTAAAACCATGTAATTTGTTCAGTACCTACTTTTTACGCTGCCTATTGGACAGGTTGTCACTGTAAATGAGAACTGGTTCTCAATTAATCTATCTGGTTAAAAAAAAAAAAAGTTAAATAAATAAATCGAATTAATTAATTTTATAATCAAAGACTGTAAAACAACACATTACTGTCTGTAATACATTTTTTTGACAGTTTTGGCAGAGGTTTTCATGGTTAAGTAATAAATTAACAAAGTTTTTTTTTATAAGATATTAGCTGTAATTTAACAAAACAGCTAAACACATATGGTGAAAGAGTGATATTTAAACCTGAAAACTATAAAGCCAATTTGCCTATAAACAAACCAGCATCATCTTTAATCAGAAACAGAATCAGCTTTAATAGCCAAGTACATACACATCATACAAGGAATTTGGTTTGGGCTGTTGGTGTTGCCCGAGGAATGAGCAAGGAGAGTAATAGAAATAGGAAAATGAAGAATAAAAATAAAGTAAAATTAATAGGGCTGCAGGGTGACTCGGAGGTTAGCACTGTTGCCTCGCAGCAAGGAGGTCACTGGTTCACAGAGGTGGGAAGTAACGAAGTACAAATACTTTGTTACTGTACTTAAGTAGATTTTGAAGGTATCTGTACTTTACTTGAGTATTAATTTTTCTGATGACTTTTTACTTTTACTCCCCATATTTGAACACAAATATCTGTACTTTCTACTCCTTACAGTCTCAAAACTGGTTCGTTACTCGTTTCAATCTCCGCGGATGACAACATGACGTAAAAGACGCAACAGCAAATGTCTTTATCTTTTCCAGCAGTGTGCAATTTGTCACTGAAGCTCAACACAGCCCTGCCTGCCTCAGCTGCCTGCAAGAGGCTTTTTAGCACTGCAGGACTGATTTTCAGACCCAAAAGGACCCGTCTTCATTTAAAGAACTTTGAGAACCAGCTGCGGCTCAATAAAAGATTTTGTTAGTCTTGAACAGATCAGTGCTTCCATGTTGATTATAATGTTTAATGTTCATAATGTTGCTGAAATGGAAAACTGTCCAGTGATTTTTTTCTCTGTACCAACACTGTGCAGGTTCTTAAAGAATGAAAACAATCTTATTTTGTGTGCTTAAAACTTTTTTTGTTTGACAGCTATCAAAAGAGGCATTGTGTATCATTGAAACTAAAAATTCATTTTTACTTTTTAGTTTTGTACTTACGTAAATTTCTTAACCTGTACTTTTTTACTTGAGTAAAGAAGTTGAATGAGTACTTCTACTTTTACCAAAGTCCATTTTTACACAAGTATCTCAACTTCTACTTAAGTAAAGAATGTGAATACTTTTGCCATCTCTGCCAGTTTGCGTCCCTGTGAGGACACCGGGATCTTTCTGTATGGAGTTTGTATGTTCTCCCCATGCAGTGTGGGTTCTCTCCGGGTTCTCTGGCTTCCTCCCATAGTCCAAAAACATGTTGAGGTTAATTGGTGATTCTAAATTCCGTAGGTGTGAATGTGAGTGTGCTTGGTTGTCTGTCCCTAAGTGTAGCCCTGTGACAGACTGGTGACCTGTCCAGGGTGTCCCCTGCCTTTGCCCTAAGTCAGCTGGGATAGGCTCCAGCCCCCGTGACCCTAGTGAGGATTAAGCGGTGTATAGATGATGGATGGATGGATAAAATAAATAATAATAAATGAAATAAAATTACAAATATATACAAGAATATACACATCTGAGCAGAAAATATATATGTACAGTGGTGCAAAACAGCAGTGCAAATAACAATGTAAGTAGTCTGCAGTGTTATGGCTGAGAATGACTCAGCGGTTCAGTAGAGTTATGGCAGTGGGATAAAAACAGTTTTTATGTCTGGTGGTTTTAGTCTGCAGGACTGTATCGCCTGCTGGAGGGGAGGAGGGAGAACAGTTTATGAACAGGATGAGTGGGATCTGTGATGATGTTCCCTGCCCTATTCCTGGTTCTATCAGAGGACAGTTCCTGGACGGAGGGCCGAGGGGCTCTGATTTGAAATGTTCGAACTAAATGTTCATTTGTTTTCCAAAATAAGACCAGAGGTTGGCCTCATATATGTAGCTATAAAACAACTGTGGAGTTTGATTTCACATTGGTCTGGTGTGAACTGAAGGCAAAAAGCTGCTTAAACACCACCAGGATCTGTGCCTGGGTACCAGTGTATAATCTGTTTTCCATCAAAGCCCCCAAAATCAAGAATGTCACCAAAAAAAAAATAAAAAAAAATTCAATTTTCTACTGTGCATTTACATTAAATATAAAATGTAACAAGGCAGCACTCTTTGGGTTTTTTGTTCTGCTTGTGTTTGGTATTTGATGGAAAACAGAGCATACTTTTGGACCAGATCACAGTCGAGCAATGTCAGCTAACAGCTTTAAATTGATCCACGGTGTTCGTCCATCATCACTGTGGTTACCAGAGAAACTGGGTCAGCAGACAATAATGATACTGGAAGGTTTTCTGGTTGGTCTTGGTTGAGCAAAAAAGAAAGACAACAAACATCTTCAGGACAAATACGTCACTCTTATAAACAACTAAACCGTGCTGTCCTTTAACCAGCTGTTACTGTTTCTGTGCAGCAGCAGAGTTAAAGCTGCACCAGTCCAGAGTTCATATCTCCAGTCTGACCAGTGAGTGTGACAGCAGAGACACCCACCTTACATCCAGCAGCTCCCACATTTGCTTTTAGATTTACTGGGACCAGAGCCTTATGAGGAGAGAGACGCTGGATTAAGGCTCCCAGTGGATGCCACTCATTTTCTCTGGAGCGAAACAATGACCTGGAGGGAGGTTAGTTTCTTATTTCTTAATCTGACACCAAAGAGCTTCTCTTGTTCCATCAGTCCGCCTGCTGCTCAGTATCTGTCTTTTTGCTTCTTACACCATTTATCTATTTCTCTGCTTTATGCTCCACTACTTTGCTGCAGAACTGCAAATAAAATCAATTCATCTGACCTACACTAACTTCCTTTAATGAAGCAAAGTTTAGCCTTCATGCTATGAATATTTTCAGTTACAGGTCCTTGAAGTACATATTTCCATGAAGGAAAACTGAAATTGTTTATTCAAAAATTCTTCAAGAATAAAACTTTGTTTTTTGCTTCACATTCCTTAATATACAAAATCTCAAATCCAAATAGAACATTACAGAACCTCAGTTAGCAGCAGTCGGGTTCTGGACGTGTTCTGGACAGGTTCTAGACGTCTGTTTTGTGTCTTTCTGCGTCTTTGTGTTGCTGCTGTTAAATTAAAATCAGAACCGACTCATTAAATGTGTTTTTCTTTCTTTTCTTGTTTTTCTACTTTTGTCAGCACATTTGAAACTAAAGCTGCTGAAGTTGTTTCTGACAAAAAACCACCAGGTGTCGCTGTGGATCTTTCTTCATGCTCAGACACACAACAACGTCAACTTCAACTTCAACTTTAAATTTATTATTCATCCCCGAGGGGCGATATTTAATGCAGCAGCTTACACAAGCCTTCACAACAAACAAACAATGACAACAGGGGGCATCAACAGTAAAAAAAACACAGATTACAGGATTTTTTTTTTTTTTTTTTTTTTAAAGAAACACAATAAAAACAGAACCCTCATCAGAACATCAGAAGCGTCATCAGAACACCAGAACCCTCATCAGAACACCAGAACCCTCATCAGAGCATCAGAAGCATCATCAGAACACCAGAACCTTCATCAGAACATCAGAAACTTCACCAGACTAATAGAAGCTGCAGGTTTTCAGTTGGTGCTGAAATAAATCATCTTCTCTGTAGGAGAACCAGACCCAGAACCTCGGACCAGAACCACTGAAGCAAAAGAGAATGAGAGAGGTGATTAAAATGACACAAAAATTATAAAGCTTTTTTTTTTAAAGTTCAAAAAGACAAAAATAACGAAGATGAAAAAATTATCAGGAACAGAAAAATACACTGTTGCCCATGAAGTTGGAATATTTAATATTTTTTTACCTCTTCTCATGAACTGATTGTGACAATGCAATTTATTCTTCATAGATAAAGTTTATACCTTCTCAAAACTTTATTGATATCACAATATACACACAATGCACATCACAGTAAAAATTAAACCACAATTGATCCACACACGGTTGGTCGTGTGTCCTCCTGGCCTGCAGGGGGCGGCGGTGCTCCGAGCCCAGCAGCCGGTGGAGGACTGCCTGGAGGGGTTACACAGACAGAGCCACCCAGGAGCCGGGCTCGGCAGCATGGACGCTGAGGCGCCTGTTGCTCGGACCGCCGGCCCTCCTCACGGACACGTTTTCTGCAGCGAGAAGTGGAGAAGTTCGGACCTGATCCGAGGCTTGAGAGGTGAGGGGCTCGTCCACAGGGCAGGGCTCGGGATGCCGGGGGTCCGGACTCCTCACCGAGCAGCGGCTTCAAGAGTTTCCTGCTCCGACACTTCCTAAAACACCCTGTTCATCGAAAACAGTAGACCAGGGGTGTCAAACTCTGCCCCCTTTGTAATTATTTTTGGCCCGCGAGACAATACCAAATGACTACTCGAGCTGCCCCCGGTATTATACTGTACAGCGCATTCACCGCTAATACTACAAATCCCATAATGCCCTGTTGTTGTTTTGGCACGTCAATCACGACAGAACCCAGAAACTCCCTCTCCTCTGTGACAGCAGGCATAGCGACTTCACACTACAACTGTCACTGTGCCATTGATGTGTTTTTTTTATTTATAATTAGATTTTGCATGTCTCCACTATTAAGTCATATATAATGTATGGTAATAAGCGTTGCCTGTTCCATATTCAAAAAAATACAAAAATTTGTTTCGATCCATATTAAAAGGTTCATTTGTTCAATGTTGGCCCGCGACTTTGTTCAGGTTTTAAATTTTGGCCCACTGTGTTTTTGAGATTGACACCCCTGCAGTAGACTGTAGGAGAGGAGGGAGGCTGATCGTGTCCTCCTCCGTAGATAGATGGATGTTTATTTGTCCCCGTGGGGAAACTGGTTTGCAGCAGAAAACATTCAAATAACATTTCACACTCACCCACAAACACTTCAAAATAATATCTCTACATTTCACATGTTATGGCCAAACGAGCTGGATCTTATTTCCTGTCCATATTTTAAAATGTGATGGCTTGTTGTGGACTAAAAGACCATTTGGACCGGTTCTTTTTTTTAATCAGAGGGCAACAACGCCTCCCAGATGGCAACAGTTTATAGAAGGAGGCAGGTGGAAGCCTGTCGTCAGCCACAGTAGTACCCAACTTGTAGCTCTGAGCCTCTTTATTGAACGTCCCAGCGTTTGTTGAGTTTTGTGAACGTGCTTCACCTTCAGGCTGTTTCCACCTGTCAGCTCACACAGCTGTCTGACTTTACAGCCTCAGTCAGCCTCCAGCTGAGCAGCATCCCCTCACATCCACATGAAGCTGGATGTCCTGGTCTCACACACATGTATGTCTATATTTTCATCTCTGCTCAAAAAGAACGTTTTCAAAGTTTGTGACCTGCAGAATGAAGTCTACCGCAGCAGACTGAAAAGTTCTGTGTTCATATGTTCGTCTGCACTCAAGAGTTTAACAGAGTTCGTGTGAAGAAGAGGCTTTTCTAAACACGCTCAACTTTTGCTGTAGGTGGAGGCGTGAAGATCCTCTTTGAGAATGAACTCGGCGTGGTGGATTTTCTTCTGCCCAATAAAAGCAGCGTCCTGTATGTGTCTGAGTGCGACATCATAGCAGGAAACGGCTACAAGAGGAAGCTGGTTCGCTACAGAAATGTAAGTTTATGGGGTGACATCCCTGACGGAGCAGTGTAGTTCCAGCTGACATCATTGTTGCATTTCTTGCATTTTGAAGACGAGCAGCAGCTTCCAGGAGCTGGTGTTGGTGGAGAAGAGCCGGATCAGTGAGCAGTACTTCGCTGCTGTGCAGAGCTTTGTGGTGTTGGACCTGGGCCTGGCTCTGCTGCCTGTCAGCGGGCAGACTGGTGCCTCACAGCTCATCACTCATATTGTAAGTATTTCATATTATTCAAGATTCATCTGTTAAAACTGTCACAAGTGTTGATTCAACCCAGTCATCATTACTTGCTATTCATTTAATTGTTATTTTGAGGCTGTAGTTTGTTAAAGAAATGTCCTGTCAGCTGTGATTGTTTCTCTCTGCTGTTCCCTTTAGTCAGCGTTCAGCATTTATCCTCATTCATTTAGATTTTTTTTCCTTGCCAATTGACATAAATGTGATAACAACAAGGGGAAAATGAACTAAATAAATTTTAGCCATGGCTGGCTGTTTGCTTTCACTGAATTCAGCCCTCTGACCTGTTAGCATGATGAAACATCATCTCCAGCATCAGAGAACGGTGTTCAGCTGCCACCACATTACTACGACTCAGTGTTTGTTCCCTGTTGATTTCCTGAAGCAGATGTAAGCAAAGGAAAGAAAAACTTATAGTTTATCAATAAATATTACATCAATCTGGAATGACGGTAGAATCTCACGTATCAAATCAAATCAACTTTATTTATAAAGCGCTTTAGAAGAGTCACAGCTGAAGCAAAGTGCTGTGCATGGGGGCTCATGAGAAACAACAGAACAAACCAACAGTAAGGCCAGTGAATAAAGGTGGGTTTTGAGTTGGTTTTAAAAACCAACGGTGAGGAGGCCTGCCTGATCTACAAAGGTAGATCGTTCCAGATTTTAGGAGCAGCAACAGAGAATTCTCGATCCCCTCTGAATGTTCGCTTAGACGTCGGTACTTCAAGGAAGCAGCTGCTCAGCTGACCGGAGGTACTGTGCAGGGGTGAAGAAGCTCAGAGAGGCTGGGTGGGGCGAGGCCATTTAAAGGTTTAAAAACAAATAAAAGAATCTTAAAATGAACCCTGAAGTGCACAGGCAGCCAGTGGACGGAGGCCAGGATAGGTGTAATGTGCTCCCTCTTTCGTGCTCCAGTTAGCAGACGGGCGGCAGCGTTCTGAACTAACTGGAGACATGCAAGAGAGGACTGGCTAACTCCAAAATAACGTGCATTACAATAATCCATCCAAGAGGTAATGAAGGCATGGATTGCTGTTTCAAAGTGCTGGTGCGTGAGAAGAGGCTTAGCAAGCTGCCTGAGGTGAAAGAAACTTGACTTAACTACTGCATTAATTTGGCGGTCCATATTAAAATCGCTTTCCATCTCAAAACCCAAGTTAGTAACAGTAGACTTCGCATAAACTGCCAAAGGTCCCAAATCAACACGGGAGGATCCACAGGAGCCACTAGGGCCTAACATCATCATCTCTGTTTTCTTCTCATTGAAATTTAGGAAGTTTAGGGCCATCCAGGCTTTAAGATCTGGATGGTCTATATCTTCAAGACATGACAGCAGGGGTTTGAGAGAAAAGGCATCACTTTTCCTCAGGGGGAGCGTACCGTAATTTTCAGACTATTGACCGCACCTGAATATAAGCCGCACCCACTAACTTTAAAAAAAAATAAAATAAATTGTAACGAGATATTTACACAGAAAGATTTTTGTAACTTTTTATTAAATACGTACCGGTAACATACACAAATACGTACCATAAATGCTTTTTTCCGAACAGTGCCTGGAACACGTCTGGTTAAAAAAATAAATAAATACAGTAGGCTACCAGGAAAAGTCATTGATCGCTGTCTTCATCTTCCTTCTGCACACTAAAACCACTAAAGTCGTCTTCTTCAGTGTCGAAAATGAACAGCCTCACAATTCCTTCGTCACACACGTCCTTAGTCTCTCTTTTGTTGTCGCTCTCAATGTCACTTTCGTCTCGAGGCAATCCATGAATTAGCCACATCATTGTTTAAGCCAGTGTTCAAAGCGTGTGGAAAACCGGCTTATAGTCCAAAAATTACGGTATATCTGGCTGTCAATAGCACAGCAATGAAAAGCGACACCATGTTTTCTGAGGATAGACCCTAGGGGTATGCCACAACTTTCTCCAGAGGCCCCTCATGAAGTACAGTATGTGACTGTCTTTATGAGGATTGAAGAGTCCTCTCCTCATTATATCCAACCAGCATGGGTTGAAAACCAGATTGTTTTGGAATTCAACTGCATACACTTAGTTCAGCTTATGTTGTGATATTGATACTTTAGCCCAGTGGCTTCCAAATAAGGCAGCCGGACTGTTAAGTCATACAGAATGTGTTGGCAAAGCGGGACTGTGAGATGGTTTCCAGTAATACAGAGTGCAGATGTCTCAACCTGCAGGTGTGTGTATTGATTGTTCATTTACTTCTACTGAGTCCCATTCAGCTGTTTATCTGTGCAGCTATAAAAGAGTCAAACATTGATGCGTCGAGTAAAAGGGATGTTGGTTGTAACATAGACATGTGTCTGATGCTGACTGTGTGATGTGCTGTAATTGCCTCCAGGTTCTCAGTGAGAGTCAAGAGAACCCCTTCAGGAGGAGGAGTGCATGTTGTCTGTTCGAGCCGCTGGTCATGGCTGTGGTCCAGAAGGTCCCTGGGGTGGGCAAGGTCCGAGCCCGGGCCCTGCTGCACAGCTTCTCAAGCATCCAGCAGCTGTGCAATGCCACCGTTGCTGAACTGGCACCTATCGTGGGCAAGGCTTGTGCTCAGCGGATCCACAGCTTCTTCCACCAACACATGGTGACCGGAAGTTAAAGGAGCCTGAACTTTTCTAATGACTGCTGGACCAGCACCAAAAACTTGAAGAAACACTTTGGTCAACACAGACACACTTAATAGAATTTTTTTGAAGAAACTCCAACTTGACAATTTTATTTAAAATGTGCAAACATTAAGAAATGATATTGTTTACTTTGAACTATTTGGCCAGATGTGTTTACGATGTGTCAATGCCTGGAAAACATATTTTCTTTAAAGACCTTGTCCAATAAAAATCCTTTTTTTTTTACTATGTTGACATATATATATAGTTTTTTACATTCTAAAAGACACCTCATTAGAAAAAAATGCACTCAGTTTCATTGGTGCTTTTTCCAGTTTGAACTGCTATGTAGTAATGACAGGATCAAAAACAAACCAAAGGAATTAGTCCCGTCAACTTGCAGGGTAGGACTCTCTGTACCTTTAGTCCTGGAAACTGGTTTCCAGTTTGAACATGTTTGACTGAATTGCTTCAATATTATAACTTGCCATTGTGTAGTAGTAGCAGCACACTGTTTGAGCAGAGTCCTAGGTGATGGTGTGCTTGAGCTGCAGCGAGCTGTGAGAGGTGGCTGAAGAGTGAGGCGAGAACTCCATAGACCTGCACATTCTAGAGTGTATCTGTATCAGAGGAGGAATATCAGGTGTTAGGTGCTTGGTTGTCAACCAAATTGGACCAAATGTGAGGTTGAGCTGATGATGGTTGCACATGAAATGAAAAATGAAAAATACTTAATGTATCCCAGAAGGGAAATTCAACATGGAAAGTCTTTCTGCAATTGATCCTGAGTAACATAAATATCTGTATCAAATTTCACAGCAGTCTGTCTAAAAATTATTTAGTAGATATTACTGGCACATACTGTACCTAAACTGGAGAACATAAATGTCTAGGAAAATGGTCTATCCAAATCCATCAATTATTTCACAGAATAAATGAAAGTTCTGACCCACCAAGAGCACTACGTGAAGAGTCAGAGAACCAACAATGTCTTCATCCTCAGGGCACTTTGAATCTCTGTAGGAATTTTCATGGCAGTCCATCCAAAAACGGCAAATGTAAACCTCATGGTGAAATATTCAGGGATCACCAGCCATGCTTCATCCTTTGGAAAACATTACTGTCTTGTCTGTAATGAGGTTTGTGGTAACTTGTCCAAATATTGTAGCTGGAGCACCAGCAGTTGGACCACAGAGCCCCTACCAGCAGCTCTGCTGCATGTGCTGCTCAGGAAGCTACAAATGGAGAGTTTGGAAACTGACTTGTGTTTGATGATTGTTGCATTATGATTAACATTTGTTATTGTGGCATATTTTTCATTTTTGCACTCTGGAATAAATAAACTTCGGTGCCATCTG
The DNA here is from genome assembly GCF_000690725.1 of Stegastes partitus. NCBI lineage: Eukaryota > Metazoa > Chordata > Actinopteri > Pomacentridae > Stegastes > Stegastes partitus. The sequence continues at coordinate 167,867 of NW_007577971.1, forward strand.
TGTTGAAGTTTTTGCTTTGGCTGGCAAACAGATATTTTGATGAGAGTGTTCATGCCACTGGTTGACTCTGTGTTTGATGGTTTCTGTCCAGACTCAGCTCACATGTTGTTGTTTGGACCATTTCATCAAGTATATTATTAATAATGACTTCAACTGATGATGTAAAGGAAACTCCCTAGAATCAGTTCACTACTCAGAGAAAAGTTTGCCTTTCTTTGATTAGTCCCAGACATGAATCGTAGACACGGACCTCTTTCCCTGAGGACACCTGGACTTTAACTGAGCCCTTCATCAGAACCACTGCTGTACACCCGTCAGATGGTTCACATGACAGAAGTCACTATTACTGCTTCATAAGAATGAACTTTGGCAATGGACTGTGTGTCCCTTTGTCATGCCTTGTGTTCCTTTTGAGTCTTTTCTTTCTGCCTTCTTTTCCGCTGCCGTCTTTCTGCTGACAGCTGCTCAAACACATTCACATCGCGGCTGGCTGTGTTTTAGCCATCACTGGAGCGAACCTGGCACCGGGACCTCTGAGCTGCCCTCGTCCTGGTCCGGACGGTTGGTCCCGGCGGCCCTGAACGCCTCATGGCTGTTTAACATTCTACCCTGGACAGCGGCAGGTTGTTGCGCAAGCGCAGCCCATTCAGTCTGTGTGAATGCGGAGTGAGGAGAGGACAGGAGCACTGGGAGTACTGGGACTGGGAGCAACGCAGTGGACTGGACGGACCGGACCGGACCCGGGCAGGCGGACATGGATGGACAGAATGGCAGCAGCAGCATCTGCTCCCGGCCGCGCGGCACCGCGACGGACGGGAAAAAGAAGAAGAAAATCCCGGACAGAGTGACTCTGAAGAAGGAGATCGGGCTGCTGAGCGCCTGCACCATCATCATAGGTGAGGCAGGAAAACAAGAGAGCTGCGCTGGGATCAGTTCTGCCTTTCACTTTATTACCGAGGAAGTTTCAGTGACAGGTTCAGGGGCGCTCCCTCCTCAGGTCCGGAGGGGCTCAGGGGCTCCACATCAAACTGAGTTGTAGTGCTTACGTGGCTAAAATCTATGTAGTCCTGATGCAGGCTAGTGGTGAAGCAGAAGAACATTGTCTGCTGGAGCAGAAGGGCAGCAGGGAGCTTTAAACACACCTAAGCCAGTGGCAGAGCTGCTCTGAGGGGGAGGCCTGCAGGGGAAGTCTGGCTGCTCTCTGGTCTGTCCTTCAGCAGCTGTCAGCCTCAAACAGTGACTGCCTGCAGGTTTTGCTCCTCAGTAGCCAGCAAGGAATCCCTGCTCGGGCCATCCAGTCAACAGCTGCAGGGCTGGGTGTGCAAAACTGTGTTCAAAAGTTTATCTGAAGACAAATTAGTGTAGTAAATCAATATTCATCAGAGTGAAAGCCTTTTTAGTCATGATGCACAAGACTGGATTTTTGCCAATGTCTGATAGTAGATATTTTCCAGCTCATTTCGACTGACTGCTGATGCTGATGTATGCATATATTTCATCAACATGCTGTTATGTCTAATCTTGTTGTGATGGACTGCTAGGCAAAATTAGAAACCTGCTTTAACTTACATGTTAAACATGCCACATTAGTTTTCAAGTAACATTTTCAAACAGAACACCAAAGTTTTTGCCTGCAGGAATGTTCCGCCTGTCAGGATTCATTTTGGTCCAAATACTGATATTAACTTGTAAAGCCTTGGTGATGATGCTGGTATGATTGTGCATCCCCAGATTTTTGCATCTCTCATTCCTAGATTGCAGCTAAAACACAAGGACATAGTTTAATAATAAAAAGACAGAATTAGACATCCACTTGATTTGATCAACTCAGAACGATGAAGCCTCCTGTAAGCTTTTAGTACACTTTTCATTCACCCCCCTGTCACGCCCATTAAAGCTTCTTTCACTCTAAATCTTTTCGTGTCCAGTACAAGGACATGAACATGAGGGAAGAAGCAAGCAAACCTGTTTCAGTGTTCATCTGAGCACTTGTGAACTTGTGAACAGGTCCTTCAAAAGTGGTTCACTGTGCAGGAACGCAGCAGAGAAGCATCAGAGTAAATACAAAAGACAGTCAGTGATACAGTCAGACTGCTGCTGAAGTGATCAGGTGACATGGCTGACTCCATGAAAAATGTGTTGCCTTAAAAACACAGACAATAGCCACATGTTGTTAGTACTGACTGCAGCATTCATCTGTGGGATCTCTGTTGAGGCTGAAGAGGAAAAACTGCATTAATGTGGAGTTATGTTTGTTCAGTAAAGCAGATGTTAGTATGAAACTTGGTCCAGGTATTACTGAATCCTGCTAGGTGAATCCTCATGACATTTGGCACCTTGACTTCTTAGCTTTATATCTATATTTGTACAATACAAAAAATACTGCAGTATGTGTGTTTATGCTAATGTACACTCACTTAGAGCAACAGTGGTCTGTGTGTGCATTCAAGCTGAAAAGCCTGATACCACACTAAACCACACTGGTCACTCTGTCTAATATTAATGAAGTGAAAAATGAAATAAAGAAAAAGAACAACTGTAGACTTGCCTGTGGGTTGCACCATGAGAGCACCATCTGTCTGTCTGTCACTTTGTCATGTTGTATGTTAAGTAGTATGGGCTCCTACTACTCAATGTCACTAAACACGTTCCTGAGGTTTCACATGATTTGAGAGAAGGTAGGTAGTGCTTTTGTGGTGAGTCCTTTAAGATACAACATTGGTTGTCATACTCCACGGCATAAAGTCATCTTTGTGCCTAATGCTCATTTACAGTCCTGGCAGACTACTGATTTCAGGCAGGTTGATATTGGACCTGTATTTTGTAGTCTAATCCTGACATTCACTGAACAGAGGGTAAACCCTGTATATACAAAGATGAACTGGATAGTAAGTTCCAAGATGGATCAAGTTATGCCTTCTAGAAATTCAATTTCAGATCCTACTTAAAACTGTGTGTATTCTGTCATGTTATTGTTTGTGATGCTTTGAAGCATTTGCTCATCATTTTACAGCTGTTGGTGTTGTTCTCACTGTGGATGGTGAAAGGTTTGTTGGGTCAGTGTGCCTCACATTTTACTTCGATACTGGCTGTGGCCACCACAGTTGCAAAAACCCTTGTGGTTTAGGTAACAACATGGTCTTTCATGGCTCGACTGTTGCAAAACTCTTACATGACTTTTTCCCTACCTGTGTCTGATCCAGTGATCAAAAGACTATTAAATCTAGGAGCTTTGTTCTCTGGTGTGCCATGAGGGTTACAGATGTGTACGGCTGCTAGTGGCACCGTTGGAGGCATCTGTGCTCATAGAGCAGGTTATTTTCTAAATACAGGGCTAGTGGTTCAAACCCCAGCTCTGCATGTCCAAGTGTTGTTAAGCAAGGCACTGAAGCACAGATTGCTACAGAGAAGTTCACTGACAACTGCAGTAAGTGGATAATTCTGTTTAAGAACTGCTTTACAGTGGCCTTTCTGATGTCTGACCTGCAAACATCTTGGTTTTTGGTGCTTGGCTAACTGGACCTCCACCACAGTTGGCTTTATTTGGAGAAAATCCTTCTCCAGAACAAGGAAAAGGTCCTGTGTGCAGAATGCTGAAGCACCTTTCCATTCACAGAGTCAGAGAGAACAAGCTGGCTGCTCAGCACAATGGACTGGGCTCAGCAGCAGAAGTCATTTGTCTAAACCTAAATCTTTTTTTGAACCTTAATACCTCCAACACCATTTTTTTTGTGTGTTAGAGGAAGCTGCAGAAATAACCTGATGCAAAAGGTGAGTCGGTCACTGCCCACCTCTGCAGACTGGAGTGGATAATTTATGTCTGGTTATGTAATGGCTGTGTGTGCCACTTGGCTGCCTTCTGCTGTGCTACTGGTAGCGTTGTACTCTGAATGTGTCGGATCTGCTGGTACTCTACACTGCATACTGAGGCTCTGGGCAGGAGGGATTGTCCCCATCCTGAGTAATGGCCTTTACATCCTTCTCTAACTCACTCTGGTATAGAGCTCTTTGTGTTTTAATGCCCTCTGTATAAACTCAGGGGGAACAGTTTTGATTGTGTGACTGAGGTTGCTCAAGAGTCTCACTGGTGTTTTTAGAGTGCAGCAGCAGAAATGTTGGAGATGTTCTGTGTGGTGTGTACCATGTGAAAAGTACTCCTAACAAGTCACATGTGGAAAGCACGTGCTCTGCTTGGACATATACAGTGCTGTGCTGGGAGGCTGGTGGAAGCAAACATCTATAACATCAGTCCCCACATACTGTAACTGTAACCATGGCTAAACGACAGGTGTACAAACCTTAATGAACTGATTGAATAAACTACACTCAGACCTTCAAACTAAGTTACAAGGCTTAGGCCATGTGGATTGGGTCATTTTAAATCTATTATGGAGGTGTACAGAGGCAAAATTACAAAGATTGTGTCAAATACTTGAATCTGACTGTGTGTCTTTCTACATATATAAATAATAAGACTGTCTTTGTGGACAACTGATTGGAACGTTTTTCATTCCACAGATAAGTATGTATTAAGTTATCTTAAGGGTAATCAACACTTTAAAGCCTGGATTTAACACTACTAAACATTACAACCCCTGGCAAAAATTATGGAATCAGCAATC
>NW_007577971.1:174488-184450 GCF_000690725.1 Stegastes partitus
ATGGCAACAAAAAGGATTTCTCCACATCCCCTCAGATTCATAGGCACCACTGCCAGACATGTTGCAGAAAACAAAGAAAAAGAATACAGTCCTCATCACAGAAAAGTTTTGGCTAATAGTTGAAATTTAAACTCTGTCCGTCAATCTTTAGATCCAGTGAGTCTGAAAAAGATATTTAAAACTAGGCTGTAATTCGTTAGGGCATAGGTTAATTAGATGACCTCCTCTTTGAGAGACGGAGCTTTAACTGATTTCCAACACCTTAGGATAATTCTAAGGAGTGTGATCCTTCACACTGTAAAAACAGGAAATGCACTTTTTTATATTTGATATTCAAACCTGGAGCACTTTAAATGTAAAGCAAGGGTTGGAGAGATGACTGAGTGGACCCAGGACGTCTATTGCTTTACATAAAATGCTCACACTAATGTACATTCTTCTATACAATGTAAGAGTTTTACTTGAGTTTTATGTATCTATGTAATTAGAAATGAAAAAAATATTGTCTCACTTCTTAATGGAATTCCTTAGTATTGGTCGGCAGTCCAAAGAGTATTGAATTCCTGCCTTTTCATCTGTAGCTACTGGTAGAGTGTGGGCCACTTGTGTTGTTAGAGTGCAGCAACAGAAATGTTTGTGATTTATATTAAACATAAAAATTCTTCATTAATACAGGGATAAACCAGCACTTTTCGACTCAGAGAGTCTTCATCAGGTTATGGAGTGCAAAGGGAACATTTGAAAGGAACTACGAAGTCATGAGACGTGTTTGCCACAGATACTGTGGACTGCTGACCACTGTCAAGGACTTCATTTACCGACTTGATCCCTGAACAGCACCTGATTTACTATTTTCTTCATCTTAAAACTACCGTCTTTCATTTTCTGACCCTGTGCAGCACATGTTATGTTTTTCTTATTTGTTATTGTAATGTTTTTTCCATTCTGTAAGTATTCTCTTTTCTTTGTTATTATCTTTTCCCCATGCTGCCAGGACATTCCACTTACATTTTCTTATCTATGCTCAGTTTCACAGTAGATGAGTCATTATTGACAAAATGGTCATTTTAAAAATCTCGTTATTGCCTTTTTATATCATGTATCTTTAAATTTGAGAAGACCATTCCACCTTCACCAGTTGGCAACTAAAATGTACACCTCTTGTACCTTCTTCTTCTGTCCTCAGGGAACATCATCGGCTCTGGGATCTTCATCTCTCCTAAGGGGGTCTTGGAGCACTCGGGCTCGGTGGGTTTGGCGTTAGTGGTTTGGCTGCTGGGAGGCTGTATTGCCGCTCTGGGCTCCCTCTGCTACGCCGAGCTGGGCGTCACCATTCCCAAATCTGGAGGCGACTACTCTTATGTAACAGAGATATTCGGTGGCCTGATGGGGTGAGTGAAGCCTCTGCTGCACTTTTTGTGTCGTCAAGGTCCATGGTCATTCCATAACATTACATTGTGTGGTAGATCGGAAAATCAGAAAGCAAGTGGTCATTGCTTTTCTGTCTACGCAGTGCGCTGTGATAGATTTCTTCTTCTTTGTACACTTGTTTTTTCTATAAATTTAACAAAAATGTACGACTGCTATAAAGGACCAGACAGGACAAGCAGGACACAGTGTCCTTTAATCATCATGTATGAGTGTGCAGGGAAGCCTCCCTCCATTAGAGCGATACAGGTCTTTGAGAAGAAGGGAAACGAATGATAACGCAGGTAATTTTTCCACAGGTATTTATGCTTTCTCTCCAGTGACCTTAAGCAAAGTAACCAGAGGGTTGGGATCCAGTTTGGGGTTTAATATCTGACAAAAGGTGTCAATAAAGGAGTCTTTTGCATTTGTCACAAACCTCAGCATACATGTGAGATACTTTTGGTTTTTAAATAAAAGCCTTATGTACCACACTCAAGCAATGACAAGCACATAAAGAGGTTGAATTGACAAGTCTGAGTATAGAATACCAAAAGTGTTCTGATAGAGGCAGTCACAAGTCCTCCTCCATGATGCTCTGAGCATGGGTTAGAAAGCATGTTGTAGAGGGCTGAGATGAGCCTTCCTGAGATGGATTCAGAAGGAGGACCATGTCATGTCTGTTGTAGGCGAGCTAGACAGCGTATAGATGAGGGATCCATCAATATGGGTTTTTCAGGGCCAATAAGGATGCAGATTTTTGGTAATCAAGAAAGACTGATAACTGATATGTGGATCCAATACACATGACATGGTTTGGGGGTTACTGTGGCTGCCTCCTAACTAAGCCACTGTCTGTTGGCGTAGTTTTAGCCACTGTGAAACTGATTTGTGGTGACTGCTTGTGTCTTTTGTTCAGTTTATGCAAGTCGTGTCTCTGCCAGAGAGATGTATCTGACAGTTAAAACAGACTGCTAAAGTCAACCTTTCTTTAGAAAGATGTTAGCATTCCTCAGATAGCGTTTGCCACATGCTGTGTAACACTGGGGTGGTTATGGCAGCTCCAGGAACTTCAGTCAGTGCTGATTGGCTGTTACTTGTGACCTGTAACCAATCAAATAGTGCTGTAGGTGGGATGTTGCTGAGATCACTGAGTGCCGTCATATAGGAGCATATTTAACTTAGTGATAATCCATTAATTAAAATCACAACATCTATAATCAGATGGCCAATATTCAGCCAGGCCCACAATCAGTCTATCCTTATTGTAGATACTTGAGTATATCTGACTTGGGAAGGCTGAAGTTTTTAATTAACTCCTCAAATGATGTTAAGGTGTTATCTATACACAGATCTTTGAATTGTACAATGCCTTTCCTTACAAAGTCCTGAATGGATGGTTTAAAAGTTGTTGGATGCAATGGAACTTCAAGGGAAAAGCTACATAAGCCAAAGTTGTGAAGGAAGGTTTAACTGCTGGGTTTTCTGACTGATTTAACTGAGAGGGGAGGAGGTAGGGCTCCTAGCAGGACAGTCAGCTGGCTGTTTGAGAGAGACCAAAGCCACAGCTAAATGTTAGCATGGTAAAGCTGCAATCGCACACATGTACAGTACAAGCAAACTCAATTTCCTGTATTCAGGTGCGTGATTATTATGAGTTTAACCTAAATGGCATAAAAGCCCTGAAAAGCATATAGACCACCACAGTGAAGGCATGCGGGAAACTGAAAATACACATTCATTAGTGTAATCAACTACAAAAATGTATACTTTTAGGTCAGGTTTTTTTTATTTTTATTTTTTTTAACCTATTTTTCTATTTTTTGTCTCATACTGACTTATGGAGAGTTTCTCAATCTGTCTCATGTCACTGAGGGTCCTTCTCTCGTCCAGGTTTCTCCTGTTGTGGAGCGCCGTCCTCATCATGTACCCGACCACGCTCGCTGTCATTGCCCTCACCTTCTCCAGCTATGTCCTGCAGCCTGTCTTTCCAAACTGTGTTCCCCCATACATGGCCACACGGATGCTGTCTGCCACTTGTCTCTGTAAGTGTCTTCACCAATTGTAAGTCTTTAATTCATTTTCATTTCTAGGGTGTGGTTTACAGGGTTGCTGGTGATAAGTGTGGTGTCTATTGATAGGGAGGCTGCATTAAAATAGAACAGGATCAACATCTCCACCACTACACTGATGTAGCTTGCAGGGTGGATGCTGACTGCTCCACAGTGTGTTTGCATCATTCATGAAGGATGACATGCTGTCTCGTGGTTGTTCTGCTGCTCCTGTTGGTGGATGCTGATGCTTTCCTCTGTGCTACTACTTTCTGCTGGGGAAGGTGGTCACGTGTAAAAGTTCTCTTATGTAACTGCTGACTGAAGTGTTTCTGAATCCTGATTGTAAAAAATGCATTTCGTCCCTGAAGGAGGGAGGAGAGCAGAAGACAGAATGAACTCAAAGCTGCTCCAGTAAAATATCTAAAATGATTCATACTGAAATGAACATATTTGATCATTTAACAGAATTAATCAAGAAAATGCTAATTCAGTGTTAATTCATTTTCATTTGAATATAACTACACACATTTGAGGTCTCCCCGATATTTTTTTTAGTGCAAGAGCAGATTATTTTACTAGTAGACTTTTGAGATTTTGTACTTAACGTCCTTTAATCACTTTTGAGAACATGGCTATACTGTTTCCCAGTATATATGTTGAGGTGGTAGCACACAGCCAGAGTGAAGTGAAGAAGCTGCAGCAGAGTCGGTGATGATTCTTCTTTCACATTATGCTTGACAGTAAATAGTTTGTACATGGCTGACTGTGTATAGCAGTACAAATGTGGATAAAGACCCACACTTTAGGACAGTCCCTGCCTGAAGGCATTCACTTATTTACACACACACACACACACACACACACACACATACACACATACACACATACACACACACACACTAACTATAGGGTTGGTAATGTGACATTTTCTAAACAGTGCCCACTGCTACTCAGGCTGCTAGTGTAAGAAACTGCCATTGGAATTTCATTGTAATATCTTGTACATTGATAATAAAGGCATCTTTAATCTTGAATTCTAATGGTGGTAGACTTGGTTGTTCACACAAAAGTGAGAGAAGTAGTTGTCTGAGTAATGAGGAAAGAGCCTGGGACAAAGATGCCACCTCCTCAGACCTGACCAGTTTTATTAGTAAAGCTCTGCCTCCCTTAATTACTGTTACTGTCAAGCTTTTCTGGCATACAGTTTATATCGTTTAACACTCAAAACTGTGTGACAAGCAAAGGTCGACTAACTCAGGCTCCTTGTTTGAGGCCAGTGCAGTACTTACACAGACACCACTGGTGCACCTCCTAATGTACGTGTGTCTGTCAAAACAGGAGATATTAGTAACTGCAACTCACTGAATTAGCAAGAATATTCATACTTGTATGTTTTCGGTTAGTTACAACTGCCAGATACAGATAGGTGACAAATGAAAGGAAAGAGCTGAACCCCTGAGCTGTACAGTGGGAGGATCCAGTGCCTTTATTGTGCTGTGGGGGGCATTTTGCTGCCATGGTTCAGATCTGCTTGTCCTCTTAGCGTGAAGGTCCCATACAACGTATTTGTCAGTGATCGCCTTCATCTTATGATCAAATATTTCTGTCCTGATGGGAACACTCGCTTCCAGGATGACAGTGCCCCCATGCACAGGGCACAAAGGGTCACTGAATGGTTTAATTGAGTGGGAAAATGATGTGAATCATTTGTATGGCCTTCACTCTCAATAAAGTTCATCCCAATAAGACTCCTCTGGGAGATTTTGGACTGACGTGTCCGACAGCACTCTCCACCACCATTGTCAAAACAACAAATGAGGGGATATCTTTTGGAGGAATGCTGTTTGTACTGCCAGTAGAGTTCCAGAGTTCCTTTAATTTGCGAACTGAATAATACAGGATATGTGGCCTAATTAGAAAGCTTCTTTTTCATACCAAAATATTGTTATTTTTGTTGTAACAGTAATATTCTACAATATTTAAACCTGTCTTGCAGAACTTTTGTCTCCCCCTTCTGGCAGTGATCGTAATTACACAAACACTGCCCTTTCTTTCTAGAACACAGCAACTTACTTGCTAGTTCTTTTCCACCACAGGCTCTGTCTCTACTCTGAGTACCTCTAGCCTAGACTGTCTCGATTGCTACAGTCGCGTCTCTCTTCATCTCCAGCAACCTCATCACTCCTGGTTGTTGTCACAGAAGCCAGATTTAAAACTCTGTTATACTGTGAAATACAAAGAGATTTACCGAGCACTGATAGGCCTAATGAGCCTCGTGTGTGCTGCAGGTAGGACATTACTTGAGACTACAGGATGGGGACTACGGACAGAGGCAGCTGCAGCAGAGCCAGAGTTGTGCATTTTTGTATCAATTTATATCTATGGAATTAGTAAAAAACACAATAACAATGATGGGAAAGTAAATAATTGGGCAGTGCATGTACTTAAAATGACAGAAATTGCAATATTATATAAAAAGTGGAATTGTACTTAAATTATTTTTAGCTTGGCTTGTGTCTTGTTCACTGACATAGAGGGCTCAGACTTTACGACCAGTACTGCACTGGGTGAGATAACTTGACCTTTAATTCTGAGGAGCTGTCATGTCAACCATATTCATTCAGTCTACGGTTGAGCAAGTCAGTGATACATAGCACAGAACAACTAGGGAAAATGTAAGATCAGATGGTTTCATTTTACCCCATGTTGGATGCCAGTGCTTATTATAGAAAAACATACTTGAACCAGTGACATGGAGGTTAACTTTATGCTTTCTTGTTCAAATTTTGACATATGTTTCAGTTTTACAAGGACAAAAAATTGTCAATGAGAATTTTGAGGGATGAATTTGTAAAAAATAATGACGTCTCAGGTAACGAGTTTGACAGGAGTTGCTGGAGTGTACACTTAATGAATCCTATGAACAGGACAAAGTGGCTGACATTAGCCTAAACTCTAAAGTAACAGCATCCAGGAACCACAATGCAATCCTGAATTGGATTTTTTCCTACATTACCTGTAATCTTTCAAAAATAATGCAGTTAGCTAATAACCTTTTCCTTGACTGTGGAAGTGCTTCTTGTTAGATCACAAGAACACACTGTTTCTCCAATCCTTCCATGCAGTGTTTTTGGATGTGGAGACACCAAAGATAGTAATACAAGAAATATACCACAAAACACACATTAATGTGAACACCTACCAACAACTTTGATGATGATGGAATCAACCCTCAACAAAACCTGAAGTGACGACAGATATTGTCAAGCTTTCTGCTCGGTTTTGTGAACTCTGATGGGATGTGACAGCAGCAGAAAGCTTTATTGCTCAAAAATTCACATTTGCATCAAAAATTAATTCACTAAAATACTGCACTAGGACTGTAAGGACAGTCAGTCTTGTCAGTGACGGTGATACAGGAGGCCAAGCAAATGTCATGAAGGACCTCAGTGTTGTACATTAGTCACCGTGAACCTGTCAAGCTGCCTAATTGCTCAGTGTATTGCCTAAGTAGGCCTGTTACCATTAATTCACACAGCCTCTTTGTCTGATTAGTGAGTAAATAACGGCTGGCCTGAAATCTTTTTGGTGAGGTGAAACGACAGGACTCTAGCGTGCGATTCCTTGCCTCTGACGCCATCATTCACACTTGTTTTTGGGACTGGATCCTGAAACGTGAGCTCTACCCGGCCTCCTTGAAGGGTGGGAGGGGGGACGCAGACGGTTTTGTTTGCCCTTCGCAACGGAAGTGGTTTGTTTTGTGAGGCTGACAGCGTGTCTTTGTGCTGGAGAGCGAGGCCACCATGAGAGAGAGCGGGGCAAAGTCGGTGACAATGATGGACGAGGTGAAACAATCACGCCCTCCCTCACTCGGCTGTTTCCCACATTCCTGCCTCCCATGGCAACTGGCTGCTGCCGCCCACTGCCGGCAAGAGCACCAGCACCTCACAGAAAGGCTAGAACCATATACTGATATTACTGAAGCAGTAGTCCTCCTATTTTGCATGTCAGTGTCAATTTACTAGCCATAATTAGCACATCTCACATGAAACAAGCTGTAGTAATGTGTACTTTGGCTCTGGAAGAGTCTAAAAATAACCCTGATGATGTCATCACAGTTTTGGAGACTATAAATGACCTGCATTTAAAAAACAGAAACTGTACTATGAATGAAAAATATATTCTTTTTTTAAATTTCTGTAGTCATCCAATTTTCTAGGAGTGTAATATTAAAGCACCACAATAAGCAACAGCTGCTGGTTAAAGATAATTAGAGTCGTCAACAAAAGTTTACATACACTTGTAACGACCATGATTATCATGGCAAAGTTATTGAAGTCACAATGACTAATGGGATCTTTGAAACATAAGTGTCTTTGTCACAAAAACACAATAATAAACTGGAATTCTTTCATAGATTATATAGATTTCACAGATTACATAGATAAGGTCTTCTGGAAAATGACAGTCTGATTGTTCAGAAATTATACATACAGCAACGATAATATTTGGTTAAAATTTTCTTTGCCATTTTTACCTTAACTAGGCACTTTTGGTAGTCATCTGTTAATTCTAGCCTGATTTTGTCATTTCTTTATGATTTGCAATGTTTCCTCTAGGATTTTTTCAGCAGAAGAATGGTGGCCACTCCTAAATGAATGTAGAGGAAACACTGATTTGTAATTTGTGTTATGGGTCATTGTCTTGTTGGAACACTCAACTGTGTCCAAGATCAACCTTCTGGCTGATGATTTTAGGGTTTCCTGAACCATGGGGAGGTAATCCTCCTTCTTCATTATTCTATTTACTTGTGCAAAGCATCAGTTCCACTGGCAGCATAACAGCCACAGCGCATGATACCACCACCACCATGCCTGACAGTAGGTTTGGTGTTCTTGAACGCCTCATCTTCTCTCCTTCAAACATATTTCTGGTCAGTCTGACCAAATAGCTCAATTTTTATTTCATCCGATCACAGATGACGTTTCTTTGATGATGTATCACAGACAAACAGTGAATGAAGCAGCAAAAATGCAGACGTTAACAATGGGAGTAAAATCAACAAAAAGAGAAAATTAATCAAACTAAATACTAAAAGCAAATCACNCATCATCCCCAAACATCCTTTCAATTGATGGAATAAGAAAAGCATCAAAAATGTCAATGTAAACTTGTGCATTTATTGAAGATGTAATGACTGCCGTCTTCCCAGTGCCTTTACCTGACATGCAGCCCCATATCATCAATAACTGTGGAAATTTGCATGTCTTCTTCAGGCAGTCGTCCTCATAAATCTCATTGGAATGGCACCAAACAAAAGTTCCAGCATCATCACTTTGCCCAATGCAGATTTGTGATTCATCACTGAATATGACTTTCATCCAGTCATCCACAGTCCACCATTGCTTTTCCTTAGCCCATTGTAACCTTGTTTTTTTCTGTTTAGGTGTTAATGATGGCTTTCGTTGAGGTTTTCTGTATGTAAATCCCATTTCCTATAGACGGTTTCTTACAGTTCGGTCACATTGACTCCAGTTTCTGCCTATTTAGTCCTCATTCGTTTTGCTGTGCATTTTCTGTTTTCAAGACATATTGCGTTTTATGTCTTGCCGCTTTGATGTCTTCCTTGGTCTACCAGTATGCTTGCCTTTTACAACCTTCCCTTGTTGTTTATACTTGGTCCAGATTTTAGACACAGCTGACTGTGAACAACCAACATCTTCTGCAACAATCCGTGATGATTTACTTTCTTTAAGAAGTTTGATAATCCTCTCCTTTGTTTCAACTGACATCTCTCGTGTTGGAGCCATGATTCATGTCAGTCCACTTGGTGCAACAGCTCTCCAAGGTGTGAGCACTCCTATTTAACTGCAGACTAATGAGCAGATTTAATCTGATGCGGGTGTTAGTTTTGGAAATGGAAATTTACAGTGATTCCATAATTTTTTCCCTCTGCTTGATCTAAAAAAGCAATTGTTATTGACTACCACAGTTTTTTTCTTGATTTCTTTTAGTGTTTCTTGATTTTAAATGACTTTAGTTTTGTGGCATGTCTGTGATCTGCTTTTTTCATACAAAATTAAACAACTGAATGAACATCCTCCAGGACTGGTGATTCCATCATTTTTTGCCAGGGGTTGTATTAGTTACATCAATTACCTAAACTCAATAGGATAGGTGAAGGTATCACATATAATCTTACATGTCACCGTCAAATCTTTGCTAAAATGTGAAAACAGAACAAGTAAACAGGCTGAACTGTTTCTGCTTGTGCCTGTTTACTCTTAGCCTCTTGGTTTTACCTCTGCAGGATGAGCAAGCACTGATTACCTGCAGCCACTCACTTATAGTGTGACTGGAAGGGGTGTGCAGGTGAAGAACATCCAACCAAGTCCACTGCCATTTCCGTTTGTCTCTCGAACAAATGGTTTGTCATATGGCAACAAAAAGGATTTCTCCACATCCCCTCAGATTCATAGGCACCACTGCCAGACATGTTGC
>NW_007577971.1:184708-212701 GCF_000690725.1 Stegastes partitus
CTGTATATATATTTTTGACTCTGCATATTTTGCCATATTTCCAGAAGGTATGTAATATATCTATGAAATAGGTTTTTTGTGACAAACACACTGGTGTATCAAAGATTTCATCACAGAAAAACTTAAGACTGTCAGATTATACATGGTCTTTACAAGTGTATGTACACTTTTGTTCATGACTGTAATGCTAGCACCTGGAATAATCATCCATCCATCCATTATCTATACACCGTTTAATCCTCATGAGGGTTGTGGGGGGCTGGAGTCTATCCCAGCTGACTCAGGGTGAAGACAGGGGACACCCTGGACAGGTCACCAGTCTATCACAGGGCTACGCTTAGAGACAGACAACCAAGCACACTCACATTCACACCTACAAACAATTTAGAATCACTAATTAACCTCAACATGTTTTTGGACTGTGGGAGGAAGCCGGAGAACCCGGAGAGAACCCACGCTGCACAGGGAGGCTGCACGCAGAAAGATCACAGGTGTCCTAACTGGGACACTGGGACATGCATGCTGGGCTAACTAGTGATTCTGTATTGGCTGTAGATGTGAGTGTGAGCGTACATGCTTGTCCGTCTCTCTGTGTTAGCCTTGTGATGGCCTGCAGACTGTGCAGAGTGTACCTCACCACTTGCCCAGTGCACAGTACCACCTACCTGGGATAGGCTCCAACCCCTCTGCAAGATAACGTGGGCACAGCAAATGGCTGAATAGATCAGACATGAATGACTTTCATGTAGCACCATCATCCCGTCAGACATTTTAATTAAAATACCAGCAAAAATAATTTCTTCAGCCTCTACTGTACTTTGTGTTTTAATACTATTTAGCAAACAGCAGCCTGTTAAAATGGTGAACATGGCAAAGGTTGTACCTGCTTAACATCAACATGTTAGCATGGCATTGGCAATATTTGGCTCAAAACACAAGTTTCCACTGAAGGCATTCCAGGTGTGTTTTTGTAGTTGTCTGTCTTGCCTGTTTATGGAATAGATGCACTCCAAAGGATATTTTCTTGCCCACAGTCTATTTACTGGACTTTTAATGCACATAACTGCAGTTGAGCCTTGGTTTTTAGCTCCTGAATGTCCCATTGATAGTGCTGTGGTTTTAGACTTGTCCCTTCAGACTTTTTATTTAATGCATAAAAGAAGACTGAAAATATCCAGATTATGATGTGTTTTACAGCAGGTTTATAGTGTTTCAGTAGAGTTGTAGCTTGATCTGCAGTGAGTAGGGAGGGATCGGGGCAGAGGGACTTGATAGATCTACGCCGTCTCAGGGAAGCAACTGTGTAGAGTTTTGTCAAGGCCATCTTACGGCAGGAAGGGATTCTTTCTATGGACAAAAACTTCAAAATATCTAACTTTGCCAGGTTTAATCAATGACTGGAGATGAATTTGGCACCATAATTATTGATTAATCAGTCAGCTTTCTGTGTGTTAGGTCTTGGTTGAAGTGACATCTGACATTGCTGTGTTTCCCGCTCAGTGCTGCTGACCTGGGTGAACTGCTCCAGCGTTCGCATGGCCACCAGAATCCAGGACATCTTCACTGTGGGGAAACTGATGGCTTTGGGCCTGATCATTGTAGTTGGTCTGGTCCAGATCTTCAATGGTAAACCTCCTAGCATGTGTCCTGAAGCATTACTGCTCTGTCTGGTTAAAAAACAAAAACAAAAAAACAAACAGAAAATAAACAGATCAATAAATGTCTTATTTGTCTTCTAGGGCACTATGAGGCGCTGACACCTCAGGTGGCCTTTTCACTGGACAGGATGCCTTCAGTTGGACAGATTGCTCTGGCCTTCCTGCAGGCTTCCTTTGCCTTCAGCGGCTGGAACTTCCTTAACTATGTCACAGAGGAAGTGGTTGAACCCAGACGGTGAATATCAACACATCAAATCACATTCCTGCATCTCAGCTTGTCTCTGTTTGGTTCTGCTTGTTTGTTGACATTCCTGGCTTTTGGGGGGTGCACTTCTTGCCTAAATGAAAGCTTAAAAGAATAGTTTGACATCTTGAAAAATATTGTCAGACAATTATTTGTTGGACTATTTCTCAGCAGGAGCAGTAGCTTCAGAAAGTCTGTCCTGGTTGTCTGACAACTACTCAAACTCAGAAAATGTCCAAAAAACGGTTTGCCACTTATCTGCGCCCTTTAAACAACATATTGTGATTTTTACACAATTTCAACAAATAAGATGATGTCAAGCTATTCTTTTAATAACCAAAGCTTTTTCCTACCCATTGACTGTTCTGGTGAGTGATGTTCCATGTTGTTCATTTTATCAGGTTTTATATTTTAAAGTTCATAATACCAGGTTTAAAATATATTCATTTTAACATTATTATACGGTGGGACCTGGACTTTTGCAACATAAACACCCTGTAGTTTCACCATTTCTCTTCTTTTTTTTTAACTGTCACAGGAATCTAGTCCAAAATCAGTAGCTAATTTGTAATTTTTATCTCTAAATCTTTGACAAGACAAATGTCTTTGCTGTAGTTAGTTTCCACCCACATTAACTGCTGCCCATAGTTTCTAGTGTCCGACCCACCTGTTTCATGATGAAACAACGCAACATGAATATGTGACGCTGGAAGTTAAATGAAAACAAAAGATTTTCTTCTTAACTTCTCTTGCCTGTGATCAGCTTCAGCGCATGTTTATTTGACGTTTGACTGTATTATTTGTGCATGGTGTGTGGCCTTGCTCAGGAATCTACCGCGTGCCATCTACATCTCCATTCCATTGGTGACCTTTGTGTATACGCTCACCAACATCGCCTACTTCTCCTCTATGTCGCCTGAGGAGCTGCTGTCATCCAATGCCGTGGCTGTAGTGAGTAATGTGGCTAAATAATGATTGGTGGCAAAAGTGTGCTTTCACGTTTTTGCAGTTATTGCATTTATTCAGTGGTGAATTAGTCCTAGATCAGAAACATGGCAAGATGTTGCTGTTGTTGCTGACATGTGCGTCCCTTAATGGTACACAGTTTATCACCTTCCAATGGATGCATGATAATGCACCATTTGGTCAAACTGCTTTCATGGAGCCTCTCCAGTTGATTTGAATCCAGTAGAATGCCTTTGAGATCCATTAGAACAAGAGATTGGCAACATGAATAACCCAGTATTGCCTTAGAGCTGTATTCATCCAAACTGGGTCAATTTTTGGTATTCAATTCAATTCAAATAACTTTATTTATACCCTAGGGGCAATTCAAAAGTGTCTACAGTGTCCATCCTATAGTGCTGCTTGACAGTTTGTGAACCCCTTAAGTACACCCCATTCCAAATTATTATGCAAATTATATGGAAAAAAAAAACAGATAAATATAGATAACATAAATATAGAAACATAAATATCTTTGTTGTTTAATTTCATGTAAATGTCTATTCATTGATTCGTTTGTCAACCAAAGTTTATTTGAATTGAAAAACTGCTTATTGTGTCAAATATTGCTATTTAATGAAAAATGTGGATAATCACAATTAGTTAATAACAAAGCCTCTAATTAATTAGATAATTTTTTTTCAACTGCATCCCACCACAAGTTTTTACATATCAAATGTCACGTTTATGTTCATATTTATGGATTCTATGTACTTGTTTTGAGGGAACTATGTCAGTAGCCAGCAGACTACATGAAACATGGAATCAGAGCATGTGCAAAAGTAAGTGAACCCCAGCTACACTGGTAACGTCAAGTAGGTAATAGACTCAGGTGAAACACGTGTGTGCTCAAGTAGCCAGTTAAGCAGACCAATCAAATGAGACATCGTTAGGAAAGGTTTTGAGCAGCACTGATTAAAAGAGAGAGGAAACCAACCAAAGCGCTGCTGTGCCAAGACGAAACGCACACAGATCAACCACGCCGAGAGGAAAGGAGACATTCGAGGACATCAGAAAGAAGGTGGTGACAACCCATTAGTCTTCGCAAAGCTACAAAACTATTTCCAGAATATTCCAGCTCCAGCCATCCACTGTAAGATCATTTACACACGGAGGGCACTAAGCATCAGCACAACTCTGCTGAGAAGTGGACGGCCATCAAAGCTTTCACCAAGAAGCACCAGGAAAAAAAAATAAAGGCCAACCCACCTCTAGAGAGCTACAGACCTCTGGCAGTATCTGGAATAAATGTACTTGCGTCTACAATCAGGTGAAAAATGAATAGACATGGCATTCATGGGAGAGTGGCTAGAAGGACACCACTGCTCTCAAGAAAGAACAAAGTTGCCCATTTAAACTTTGCCAGACAGCATTTGGACAAAGCAGAGGCCTTCTGGAAGTCCATTCTCTGGACAGGTGAGTCCAAAATGGAATTATTTGGCCACAATCACAGGCACCATGTTTGGAGAAAAGTCAACACTGCATATCAAGAAAAGAACCTCCTTCAACAGTGAAGCATGGTGCTGGAAATGTGAAGGTCTGGGCCTGCGTTTCTCCGGACCTGGACAACTCAATAATGTCCAGGGAAGAATGAATTCTTTGGCCTATCAACAAATTCTTTGCCAGAATTGACTGCCATCAGTCAGGGAGTTGAAGGTGGGACAGAAGTGGATTATGCAACAAGACAACGACCCAAAGCATTCCATCAAAATGACCAAGAAATGGCTTAAGAGAAAGAAGATTCACACTCTGGATTGGTCCAGTCAAAGTCTGGACCTCAATCCCATAGAAATGCTGTGAGACCTGAAGCGGGCGGTACATGCCAGATGTCCCTCCAACCTCTCTCAACTGGCTGAATTCTGCAAGGAGGAGTGGGCAAAAACCCCATAAGCAGATGTTGGAAAGTGTTTAGTGGTCACAGAAGACGTTTGGTTGAAGTAATGGCTGCAAAAGGGGGTGCCACAAGCTATGAACTAAAAGGGTTCACTTACTTTTGCACATAGCAGATTTCAATTTTTTGAGCAATAAACTGCTTTTGTTGAATAAAAAATAAAAATATATCTCTTTTTTTTTGTGTTCCTTATTTGAAAGGTCTGCTTTACAGATTGGGATTTGGATGTTTTTTGGGGGTTTTTTGTTGTTTTTTTTACAAATACAATGACCATGTTTGGTGGGTTCACAAACTTTCATGCAGCAGTATATATGCCCAGGCAATGCTTTGCATTGTGAGTTGAGCTGAGTTATAAAATTAATTGAAACCAAGTTTCACATTCATCGGTAGTCATGTTTCATGTGCGCAGTTCAGTCATTCTGCTTATGAGTTCAAAATCTAGAAGAATTGTTATGGATAAAACCCACTCAAAGAATACTGTTAAAATGTTTGACTTTTTCCGTCCTTGTCAAAAGTCAAATTAAATTAGTCTAATCTGTCTGCTGAACATCTTCAAACTGCCAGCTGTCATTAGGACTCAGCTCGACTCTGATCTGTATTGTCAGCTGTAGCTCAGCTGTCATCAGTCTCAGCTGTCACATCAAGTGTACGTCAGCTTACCTGTGCTTGAAGCCTCCTTAGCGTCAGAATCAGAATCAGACCTGTTTTCAGTGACCATGTTAACATGCTAGCATTTAGCAGCACTTGCTGACAGTAAGTCAGCAAATAAACATACATATATCTAGCATGCTGACAGGAATCTAGTTGTTCTTTTTCTCAATGTTGGGCATTTTTCAAATTTGACCTGTTGGTGATGCTCGATGAAAAGTCTGCAATGTTTATCTTCTTGATAACATCTTTCATAAACATTCATTTAGTATTTTAGGAGGTCTTGATGTAGAATTGCTTGCCAGATCATTGTCACGAGACATGGGAGATAGATACATATACTATCTCTCAAAGCACAAATCAGCCACCCATAATTCATGTTGCATAGGTAATTCAGATCTGTACACGTCAGTGATTCTTTCTGCTGTTCAGACGTTTGGTGAGAAGCTGCTTGGAATGTTCTCTGTCATTATGCCGATCTCTGTGGCTCTGTCCACCTTTGGAGGAATCAACGGCTACCTGTTCACCTCTTCCAGGTGAGCCACACCGTCTGTTTCTGCATGCTCTAATGGCTAACACTGCTCAGACACAACTGCTGATGGTATGTCTGGTATCTGTTAACAGGTTGTGTTTCTCAGGAGCCAGAGAGGGTCACCTGCCCAGCCTGCTGGCTATGATCCACTATAAGAACTGTACACCCATCCCTGCCCTACTGGTCTGCGTATGTGAAGTCTCTCAAATCATATTTAAATTTATTGCAGTAATTTCAGTTTTTATGTTCATATAAGATAAGATAAGATAAGATAAGATAAGATAAGATAAGATAAGATAATTCTTTATTGATTCCCATAGGGGAAATTCGGGCATTGCAACAGCACAAGACTGTGACACACAAAGAATACAACAGATAAAAATATAAAAGTATGTATATGAAGAGTTCATTTACAAAAACAGATAACTCTATCTTCAAAAACCTTCAGAAAACCCATTTTTCCATCGTCTGCCTGAGACAATATTAATCAAACTTTAGTTATCTCTATTTTTGTCATTTTTTTATTACTTTCTTCAAAGTCAGAAGTTTACATACACTAAGATTACTATGCCATCAAACAATTTGGTCCAGCCTTCATAGTGCTCAGGCAGGAGACAGGTTTTGTGTCCCAGAGATGAAGTGTTTTGATGCGAAATGTGCAAATCAACCCCAGAACAAAAGCAAAAGACCTTGTGAAGATTCTGCTGAAGCTGGTAAGAGATTCATCATTATCCACAGTGAAAACCAGTCCTGTACTGACATGGGCTGAAAGGATGCTCAGAGAGGAAGAAGACATTACTCCAAAAGAAACATCAGATTACAGTTTGCAAATGCACACAGGGACAAAGACCTTCATTTCTGGAGACATGTCCTGTGGTCTGACAAAAATAAAACTGAACTGTTTGGCCATAATGACCATCGTTACATTTGGAGGAAAAAGGGAGAAGCTCGCAAGCCTAGGGCTGCAAGGTGGCTCGGGGGTTAGCACCATTGCCTCGCAGCAAGAAGGTAGCGAGTTTGCATGCTCTCCCCGTGCAGCGTGGGTTCTCTCTGGGTTCTCTGGCTTCCTCCCACAGTCCAATGAGTTTAAATGGTGATTCTAAATTGTCTGTAGGTGTGAATGTGAGTGTGCTTGGTTGTCTGTCTCTAAGTGTGGCCCTGTGATAGACTGGCGACCTGTACAGGGTGCCCCCTGCCTTCGCCCTAAGTCAGCTGGGATAGACTCCAGCCCCCCTCGCAACCCTAGTGAAGATTAAGCAGTGTATAGATGATGGATGGATGGCTTGCAAACCTGAGAACACCATCCCAACTGTGACGTATGGGAGTGGCAGCATCATGTTGTGGAGGTGTTTTGCTGCAGGAGGGACTGGTGCACTTCACAAAATAGATGGCATCATGAGGAAAGGAAATTAGGTGGAAATATTGGATCAACATCTCAAGACGTCAGCCAGGAAGTTAAAGCTTGGGCACAAACGGGTCTTCCAAATGGACAATGACCCTAAGCATACCACCAGATTAGTTACAAAGAGGCTTCATTACAACAAAGTCAATGTTGTGGAGTGGCCATCACAAAGCCCTGATCTCAAGCCTAGAGAAAATTTGTAGGCAGAGCTGAAAAGGCGTGTGGAGCAAGGCAGCCAAAAACCCTGACTCAGTTCCACCAGTTCTGTCAGGAGGAATGGGCCAGAATTCATCAAACTATTGTGTGAAGCTTGTGGAAGGAACCCCAAAACATTTGACCCAAATCATACAGTTTAAAGGCAATGCTGCTGTTGTGAAATTCTGGAAGAGGTTGATGTAGGATGAGGAACCCGACACAGAGAGACACACTGGAGACTCAGATGACTTAGGTTGAAATAAGGTTTACTGAATTGAGGAGAAGTGACACTAACAGAGCAACATGCAATGCCAGCATCAATTGAGGCTTTCCCTCACACCTTCAGTCTTCCTCCCTCCTTTGGTGGGAAGCACATCTAGATTTATGGGTGAGAGGAAAACAAAGATAGTCCGGCACCTTGGTGCAATCTGGCCTTGAGAGGTACAGGGAGTGCTTACCTGTCCTCCTTGCGATTGAACAATAAACTTCCTCTTTACCCTTGTGGACTAGCTTTGGGGATCAGGGGAGCTTTACCGTTCAGTCTACATGTGTTTTGTAGGCTTGAAGAAGGTCTACAACAATGTGCCACAGGAAACACTGTGAGTATAATGGTTGTTGATCATAGCCCTTATGGTCCTTGTATCACCAAAATGAGAACTATGTCCGTATTCTCAGTACCAAGTCAAATACATTTCCAGCCGATGTTACACTCTTCTAAAGTTGTGCCTCCATTGTCATGGACATGATCTTCAGGTGCAGCTCCGATGAGGAGAGTGTTTGGTTTGGGAACTTTGGAGTCATTTAAAGTCCTCTGCAAAGAGCAGAGACGTGGTTCTGTTGGCTTTATCAGGCCATGACCTTAAATTGGGCACTTGGCGGTTTTCAGCAGAGTGTGAAGGAGGCAAGTCAGACAATGAAGGTAATAGCAATAGATAAATAAAAGTGATAAAAACCCCAACAGAATAGCTGTACAAACAATATTGTCAATGCACAGTATTTCAATCTAGGCACATCTGTAATCTTTGTGAATGCATAGAAGTCATTAACATGGCAATCTTAGTCACTCCCCTCTGAGATTACAGAAGTGATGTCACAATAACATCATCAGGGTTATTTTATCGGACTTGACAAAGCTCCTACATGGCCACAAAAGTCCTTCTGCAACAATTTGCTCGGGTTGAGTACTACTAACCATGAGCTGAGAAATGACTTTGACACATGAAATCAGAGTAGTTCTTCTTTGATACTGATCAGATTCTCATACCTTGCTGTGGTTTACAGTGTGCTGCCACTATTGTTATACTCTGCATTGGAGAAACACACAACCTGATCAACTACGTCTCCTTCATCAACTACCTGTCATACGGCGTCACCATTGCAGGTCTGCTGTACTACCGCTGGAAGAAACCCAACCTGTACCGGCCCATCAAGGTACAACCAACAAACTAGGTGTCAGAAGTTAACCATCATCACGCTTACCTCATTATTACCTATTAACTGTTAGTATCCCTAATCCATGAAGTGTTCTTCTTCAGGTGAACCTGCTAGTTCCTGTGTGCTACCTGATGTTCTGGGCACTGCTGCTGGGATTCAGTCTTTACTCAGAGCCAGTGGTTTGTGGTGTCGGTCTGGTCATCATGCTTACTGGTGTACCTGTCTACTTCCTTGGTGTCCATTGGAAAGAAAAACCAAAGTGCATTTACAACTTTATTGGTTAGTTTCTAAAAATTGGTTGGTAGAAGTAGTTTTTTGTGTTATGCCCTTTCTGACTTTGCTGATGTGTTATTCTGACTTGTCTTTCTGCAGAGCGGGCGACATATGTGGGCCAGAGGTTGTGTTTTGTGGTCTTTCCTCAGATTGACCCCATTGAGATTGCAAATCCTTCAGAATGGACTGACCGGTCATCAGGCAGGAGCAGCTTGTCTGCCAATTCTTAAGACTCTTCTCTGAATATATGAAGATCTTTTTCTCCTGTTTTTATTCTGTCATTATGTAAGTCCAGACAACTGTTCATGCTATGGGAGCTTCTTGTCTGACCTTTGACCCTGCAAGACTCTTCTTTTTTCCAACAGTAAAGTGGAAATGCCTGCTGCTCTGTGTGGGCTGCTTGCACTTTTGATTTTCATCTATTTTCTACTAAGTCTTCAAGTACAACAACCTAATGCCAACAGTGTCATGTTGTGAAAAAGACTTTTATTCTCCTTTTGAATCCACCTGTTCCTTCTTCTGTAACATGACAAAACAGTGAATGACTGACAATGCATGGTAGTTCCTTCTGGATGTTGTTGGTATTTTTTGTGCCTTAAAGTCTTTTCACACCAAGTCCAAAACAGATTTATGGTCAGTCTTCTGAAAATAGCAAGAAAATGTACATGCACACTACAGTATGTCTGATGCAAATACTTAAGAAACCTCAAAGCACACCTCGTCTTGTGCAGAGTTGACCACAAATTGTACAGTCCTTATGTGTTTTTAACTCTTCTTTGTGTCTGACCAATCATATAGCCCGTTTCCCATCCAATCTATGTATTTCTGAAGTTTTGCCAGTCTTGGAGCAGATCCTACTGGAACAAGGGGTTGAGACAAGCTGTCAGGTACAATACCAGTCAAACGTTTGGACACACATTCTCATTCTATGGTGTTTATTTATTTTAATTATTTTCTATAATGTAGATTAATACTGAACACATCAAAACTGTGAGAAGAGCATATATGGAATTATGTAGTGAAAAAAGGGTTAGACAAACCAGAATATGTTTTATATTTTAGATATTTCCATGTAGCCCCCTCTTGCTTTGATGACACCTTTGTACACTCTTGGCATTCTCTCAGTCAGCTTCATGAGGTCGTCTCCTGGATGGTTTTCCAACAGTCTTGAAGGACTTCCCAGAGGTGCTGAGCACTTGTTGGCTGCTTTTCCTTCACTGTGTGATCCAACTTATCCCAAACCATCTCAGTTGGGTTTAGGTTGGGTGATTGTGGAGGCCAGGTCATGTGGTGCAGCACTCCATCTCTTTCCTTCTCGGTCAGACAGCCCTCACAGAGCCTGGAGGTGTGTTTGGCTCATCGTCTTGTTAAAAAAAAAACAAGGGATGGTTCCAGTAAGTGCAAACCAGATGGGATGGCACGGCGCTGCAGAATGCTGTGGTAGCCATGCTGGTTAATGTGTTTTGAATTTTGAATAAATCACCAATAGTGACATCAGCAAAGCCGGTCCACACCATCACACCTCCTCCTTCATGCTTCATGGTGGGAACCACACACTTTCCTGAGTTGAGTGGTTTTTGCCATGCTGTGGATTACAACAGCAGTCAAATAGGGCTATCCACTGTGTACTAACCCTACCTCTGCACAACACAACGGATTGTCTCAAACACATTAAGTAGGCAAGTCATTCCACAAATTGACTCTTGACAAGGCACAGCTGTTAATCCAAAACCATCCAGGAGACGATCTCATGAAGCTGACTGAAAGAATGTCAAGAGTGTGTAAAGCTGTCATCAAAGCAAAAGGGGGCTACTTTAAAGAATCTGAAATTAATACTTTTTTGTTTACTACATAATTCCATATGTGTTCTTTCATAGTTTTTATGTCTTTAGTATTAATCTACAATGTAGAAAATAATTAAAATAAATTAAAACCATTGAATGAGAAGGTGCGTCCAGATCTTTGACTGGTTCTGTATGCGGAAAAGTACAGACTGCAAAATGTATACCACCATCCTATCCCATAACTTTGTACTCTGTGAGAAAATTAAATTTAAAATCACATTAGCAGTTAATAATATTAATTAGATGTTTTTTTAATCCACTGAAATATGCTCTCACTAGATTGGTGAAAAAATAGTTTATAGTGTCAGATGATAAATCTTGCGGACTTCTCTTGCTCTTCCTTAAGTGCAAATCTGTGATTTTAACTGAAGTGTCCTGGCGACTATTGGATAGATTACCAAGAGATTTGTTACAGACATTAATGTCCAATCTCAGTAACTTCTGTAACTGACTTTTCATCGAGCACCACCGTAGTCTCATCATTTTCATTTATCCTATATTTTCACCATCATTTCTGCTAATGTAAGATGGCAAATATGGTGGATTTGGTAAACATGTTAACACATTGCTCTTGTCAGTGTGAACATGTTTTGTTGCTGGTGTTTTTTTTTTTCATTTAGTATTTCTGGTAGCCTTTTGCGCGTAATATTTCAACAAGCTCAAGACCTTTGACACAATGATTGATTTCACATGGTATTGATGGTAAAAATTGGAGGGGCTAGGAAATACAATGTATGTTCATGTTTGCTGGGTTTACTCGCATTTATGAGAGATTTTAGCTGATGTGAGTCCATATGTCCATATTTGTATTCGCAATTGTAATAATATGTTTAAATTTGACATAAAAGCTGTTTACAAGATGGAAACTCAGAACATCTTATTATGAGATGTGCATCGCAGTGATGTCACTAGCCTAATAGAGGAAGGCCACAGCCACCGCGAGTCAGCTGGACGAAACGATACAGGCATTTTTAGATTACAGCCACAATGTTTTTTGGTCAGTTTTTATGGGAGCCTCAGTTTGTTGTTTGCTGCTAACATGAAATTACGTTAACTTTTTTGAATTGATAAAGGCTTAGAATTCTAATACCAGGTGCTGTACTTGACACTCATTTATTTTGAAACATAGACAGTAAATACAACATGTTCAGCTTTTTTTTAAAGAAACTTCAATAAAAATTACTCCTAATGAGCGATTATATTAAGTTTCAGGAGCCAGTAAAACAACGATTAGGTCGGATGTTAAATCAAGAATAGAAACTTTAGCTCTCTATTCTCCATGTTGCAGTAATTTTCAGAATCAGAATCAGAAATACTTTACTTCCAGACACCGGCTTTCAGTTGTGGGTTTTAATGAGTTATCTGTTTCACCTGTTGGGTGAGCTATGAAGTGAGACTGTTGGGTTGGCGAGGTATGTTGATCCTGAAGTCAGAGTTTTATATATATATATATATATATATAAAGAAGGAGGCTCTCTTTTAACCTGCTACATCACCATGGTAGCTGATGCTGTGGAGCTAACCTGGTTGGAAGCAGATTCTGTTCAGAGTTTAGGATTTAAATCAGCCATAAAAAGCGCCACCCTGTCACCAATTGGTTTCCTGATCATACACTCTCTGAGAAATACAAGCTGTCAGCTGAGGTAATATGTTACATGTGGAAACCTGTGAGCTATACTTCAGTAATCCTGCTGAACGAAGCCATGCACTTACTGTATCACAAAACCGTATGTGTCACATTACCACTGCACCTAAATCCATTCAGTTGGTGATGCAGGAAATGCATTAACATGTTTGTATGTTTGGTCCTGAATTGTTGCCAAGTCCATTTTGCGCTGCTTTTATTGCAGCTATGAGAACATAAATTTAAAAATGTATTATTCTGTTGGTATTTGTCACTGAGAATATCCTTCATTTTAGGACATGACAGATTAAAATGCATTTGTTGCGCATCATGCTTAAGAACTCTTTTGAGCAGTTGTGATGTTAGAAATAAGCACCTGCATTGACAGGGCACTGAGTGGGAAAATAAATATATTAACTTGCACGGCTGGCCATATTCTACTAGAATTCTTCCCATATAACAACCCGTTCCTCTTGACTGAAGTAGGTGGCACATGATTTGTCTATTTTTACACAACAAGAGTGGCATGACTTTTCAAATGCCACCTTTATTGGGAGCGCAAATGGACTCCAAAAAGAAATACTGAGTTAATAAAGAACGTGAATTATCACCGTTGTGATACTCGTTACCTCTGATTTAGGTTTCAGGTTTTGTTGAGCTGTGTAACATAAAGAAAGCCTGGCTTTGTCAAACTTGCTCTGTAGTACACGCAACCTGAAATCAAGCATAAATCTAGGTCGTGACCTGATACTATATTTCGTTCCAGTCAACCTGTACTTGTTTCTTGGAGCTTGCCTCTGCTACGTCCTACTTGTCCTACAGTTCTTGGTTGAAGTATCAGCTGTTCAGACACTGCATTTCTTTCAGTACAGCAGAATATAGACGTTTTATACTTCTGTTTCAGGCATCATTTAAGAAGGATTTTTAAGCTGTAATTAATGACTTCATTAATAGTTGATAAATCATTTACTAATGTCTTATTATTATAAGTCAATTGTAGCTAAAATTTTTACATTGCAAAGTTGTGTTAAATCCTCCTCAATCATGTCACTCTCCAAAGTGAGCAGGGAGACCTCTCCAAGTCACCAGGACTATAGTTACAAGTTTTCAAAAGCAGAGTTATTCTCAAACCTGATATTCTACAAACTGGCAATCCCAATATGCTGTTGTTATTCATTGCTTCTAGTTGCTATAGAAAGTATTATCAATTGTTGTATTAACCAGCAGTAGAGCAATAAATTACAGCCTATAAAAGTTCATATATCACAGCGTCCAAGACATTCTAGTTATAAATGTGTTCATGTGAAAATAGCTATTTCAGGTTAAATTTCAGACTTGGTGTGAAAAGTTCTTGACTGTGAAAAAATCTGTATTCAAATATGGTTTATTAACTGACTTACTATATTAGATTTTAATATATTTTGTGTGTTCGCTTTGTGTTTTACATATGATTCTTTGCGAGGCACTTTGGTCTTCCGTTGTCTGTTTCCTTGCTGTTCAGAATATAGATTACTGTAAACAAGCCAGAAGGTGCACAAATCACCATCACATTTAAGAGGCTCTACCTTATTCATCTATTGGTAACCAAGAAGTTGCATTCAATTCCCCTGCTACTCTCACCCCAAAGCTGTGGTTTATTGGAATGAAATGATTTAGTGGCGTATACTGTGGTTATAATCACACACACAGATACTTACAAATCTTTGCAGCCTTCATACTTTTGTTTTTACAAAGTAAGAGTTTAACATAACGTGGTACCTTCTGTATGTTAAGTCCTGCTAGTGAGGTAAGCAAATGAGACAGAATTGGCTATTTTACCCATATTGCCTATTTCAATTGCATGTTTTTTTGTTGGTAGGGACTGAATCTCTGCTATCCACTGCTCAAGTTGGCCCTGTAAAGTTAGTATCAGTACAAAGTCAACTTTCTGTAACTTCTGCCTCTGTGTGGTCACTAATTTTATGATTTCATATCGTGGATATACATGCCAGCTAAACATGAGCCTTTTTAGACTTTTAATATAAATATTCTATATCTGTCCAGTTGTTAGACCGCTGCAGCACTCTGTAACTTGCAGAAATGCATTTATTTGCGACACTTCAGTGCTGGGACTTCATCAGGCAAATGGTTTGGTACCACGAAAAGCCATCGTAAATAGTGAATGGCTGTAGCTTAATTTCCCACATGCTATAGGAACGCAATAATTACAAAATGTCATTCCACTGAATGACAACTTTCAAAACCATGTAGAACGTAACACTCGTAAATATATTAAAACTGTTTATGTCGAGTGAGTAAACTCCTAGAATGTGAAAGCTTTAAAACCCTCAAGGGTCAAAACTGCATTGCCTGATGGAGGTCTAGTACCAGTCATCACAAATAAATTGTTTTTGCGGGTTAGATCGTGTGTGGGAGTCTTTTTGAAACTTTTGGAAATGCGCTTCTCTCTCTTATGCACCAGTCTCGTGACCTTAATGTGCAAAGAGGTCCTCTGACAGCTAAAACAGGAAGATGTGCTCTCTAAGATATCTGTGTCCTATTTCCATAGAACATGCTACCTGTGCGGTATAGTGTACCGACATACAGTCAGTTCAAGATATCAACGTACTGCTTCATACTGACTGGAAATTAAACGGTATGTGCACCTTCAGGCTTTATTTTAAAGAGTAAGGCATTTTAATTGTTTACATCTGTGAGTACTTTCTCTATTTCCTTTGTATATTATCCTGTGAGGCATATTAACAGTGGGAATACATTAGAATCAAACTTCTTTGCACAGCATATTGGCATTTTTAAGTACTCACTGTACACTTTAAACACACTATATGCACACTATATACTGCACACATGCTCAGAACTTATATGTAGTATAGACACAGCCTCAGTTACTTCTGACCAAGTTTGTAAGTGTTTCCTCTTTGTTGCACTGGCTTTTGCTTGAATGTAGAGAACAGGTGACTGAACATATTTGTGTGTTTTGAAATTTTGATTCACTATTTAAGTTATAATAGATTCCCCAGTCCAGAGGATCCCACTTTTGCACTTTCTCCAGAGGCTGCCATTTATTTAAAGAAGCATACCATGAAACCTCATGCATTCCATTGTCAAGCCTTGGATTTGTAACAAATGCAGACAACTGAGAAAAAGGTCAATTCAGCTGCCGTAGCTGCAGCCTCTGAAGGAGCCTGTGTGTGATCATGTGGGTGTGAACACTAAACAGAATGTAAATGCTAATATGAAACAGAAGTCTGTGAAAATGTTCAGTCAATCAGGTCATTGGCTGTCTAGAAGCGGAAGGTTCTGAGGTTTGGCGTCATGCTCAGAAATCTTAGAAGCTTTTCAGATGTGAGGCCAAATGACTCTGAGAATTTCCAACAAATTGTATTTCCTTTTACTAAATACTTCTAGGTATGCAGTGAAAAATTAGCTAAAATGTATTCTGATCACATCCTTTTCCTTAACAAGTGTCATTCCTACTTATACGATTATTTTCCAACTTTTGTGATGCTTTTTTTGTAACAAAAATCAGATGTACATCATTGTAGATGGGATTAATTCTGTTGACAGCAACAAATAAAATGTAAAAAACAAACAAACAAAAAACACCTAAAATCCTGTTGTGTCCCCTTTCAAGAGGATGGGGAAAATCACAGCACAGGATCTGTGGCAGCTGGGGTCTTCACCTGTCTCACTTTGTCCTGTAATACAGGCACTACTACGCTGTAAATTTCTTGTAAAGCCTTCAGTGTTTACAATGGGATCATCACGTGGAATGTTAACTAGGGTGTGTTTTACTGCACTTTTGTAAAAATGAGTAAATAACTCTAGCTGCACAATAAATCAAGAATGACCTGGAACAGGACTTGTGGTGTTTATTTATTCTGATGGATTGATGTACTGACTACAGTGGTGTCAACTAGCCCGGGGTTCTAAGGCTGTAGCGCAGAATCGTTTATGAGCAGTAAAAATATAGCTTAGGATACATACATCTGTCATTCTGATGATGCACTAATGCCCTTAAAAATGATATAACATAGTTGTTCTAAAGTGATGGTGTATTATTTTAGTGTTCATAATTCTTAAGTCAAAAGTATTTTTCTGTCATGTCAAGTTGTTTTTAAGATGGATACTGCATCTCTTCTCCTAAAGTATTTAAAGAGTTGATCACCCAAATGACTCTTTACTGAAATGTATGACAACAAGTATTTACAAAGCACGTCTGTTCATATAATTATGGCTGTGAACTACATAACAAGGACTAATTCCAAGCCACAGTTTGAGAACCACGGGTCTAGCTGCCTGCACTCACTGCGATTCTAACATGAAACATGAATTAAACACAGAAAAAAAAGTGTGATAACATATGTTAAAGTGAACAGATTTCATTTTTGGCCTGCTGCCAGAAAGCATCCCCACATCATGATGCTGCCACCCCCATGCTTCTCTGGATCACTCTGGCTGTGGCGCTGATTTATTGAGACATTTAAAGATTAATTTGAGGAAGCAAAGATCGATTAAGCTTTCAAAACTCACAAAGTTGTATTTTTTTTTTACAATAAGACAGTGATACCACCAAATTGGTTTTTCATCCATAATTTTCAAGGCTTGATTGCACAATGAACTTATGTGTTTTATTGTCGATGGGGATGCTTGAGCTTGAGTATGAGATACTGGAGAAGATCATAGCGTACATGTACAGTATGGCTGCCTGGTTAGGAATATAATTTCTGATTAATTTAAAGCAGTTCAGATTTAGTTTTAACTGTTTTTGAAATCTTCTTTATGTGGAGATTAAATTTAAGTTGAGTGTCAAATACAACCCCAATGTACTAGAATTCTGTCACTGAACTGATTTCTTGGTTTTGTAAATTAACTTTAAAATATTGTTGGTTTGATTTCCGAACTGAGAAACACATAGACACTATTTTTTCCAGGTTTAATATGAGGTGATTTTGAACAAGCCACTCTTGGACATTAACTATGCACGAAGACAGGATGTCTGCAGCCTGTGCTGGTGTCTTGGCGACCACATATATAACTGCATCATCTGCATAAAGTTGACATGCTACAGTGGAGCAGTTTAACGGCAGGTCATTAATTAAAAAGTCTGAACAGTAAGGGACCAAGAGTGGACGCTTGTGAAATGCTCATGTGGGTATTTAAAAACATTAATGTGTTCTGGTGAACTTTGACACATAGTTCTCTGTTCTGCAAATATGATGTAAATCAATCTATGGTCTCAGAGGAAAAAGCAAAAGAAATCAATTTGGACAAAAGCAAAGTATGGTTGACAGTATTCCCTTTTCAGTGAAATCTTCCTTTAAAACCGTAACTTGTATACTTCGGTGATCATCCACTGCGGTAGGTGGCGCTGTCTAAACAAAAATACTCCAAACGTGCGGACCTAGAAGTGCGGTCCTGTCGGTGCGGGTCCTGAGAGCGCAATCTCCAGCTCTGCAGACACTCTGTTGGAGTAGAAGGGAAAACCTCCAGGGGCTGGGGCCTGAATACTTGTTGTATGTACAAACTCAACTCTAGTGTCTTCTTTACTGTTCTATAGATGCAGGTTCTATGGGGAGTTGATCTACGTGTGACGTAAGAGAGCGTGATGACGCAGGAGTCGCAACAGGAAGTAAGAGCGCAGCCGCAACACGCTGTTTCCACACGAGCCGCTGTCATCAGTGCTACACCACGTACAAGCCGGTGAGCTGTGTGACTGGACCGTATCCTCAGTGTTTGTAGACGTTCATGTTGACTGAAGCAGCGCTGGTGTGGTGTCACGGCCTCCTGAGAGCTCTCTGCTGGCCAGCAGCTGGACGGCTAGCTCGGCTCAGCTCCGTGGGTCTGTTCCGCCGGGGGCTGACTCACATTCACCCTGTCTCTACAGACTGTCATCGTGCTCCAGTAATGTCGGCTTCATTTTGTTTTCAGCTAAAAGTGTGAATGAAATGTTTATGTGTTGTGGACTTTGAGCAACGTGCCAGGCTCTGGGAGAAGCACACTGAAGGCTCGCTGTTCCTGGTGTTAGATGTGATGCACAGGGTCTTGTTGAGTGCTGAGTCAAAAGTGAAGCACATTATGGTCTCAAATATGAGTTCTTTGATAGTGTACAGCTGGATCAGAACCGAAGGTGCTTTATATCTGTATATTAATGTGGTGATCTGGTGCATGGAAGTGCGACTATCTTAAGGAAGAAAGGCTAATGACTGAAGGCAGAGTGTTGCAGAAGTGACCTTATTGTGTGTGTGCTCAGCAGCAGGGCGGAGCCTCCAGCATGGCAGCGGCAGCAGGAGGAAGGCTGAGCTTCAGCAACATCACCGCCCTGGCTCCCATGGTCCGGGTGGGGACTCTGCCCATGAGGCTGCTTGCTCTAGACTACGGAGCTGATGTGGTTTACTGTGAGGTGAGGATGGCCTTCACCACATGTCATGTGTACTCAGTGCTACTGTCAGCATTGAAAAACATTGTCCTCTTCTGTTCCAGGAGCTGATTGACATCAAAATGGCCCAGTGTCACAGGGTGGTGAACGGTAAGAATCTGGATCCTCCATTCCTCCACACCACACACTGGCAGCTCATGAAACACATTTTAAATTGTGTGTGTGTTTGTCAGCGGTGCTGGAGACGGTGGATTTCGTAGCTCCTGACGATCGAGTGATGTTCAGGACCTGTGAGAGGGAGAAGGACAGAGTAGTCTTCCAGATGGTGAGTCAGGACACATTTGAACGAGGTCACACTACACTTTCCTCCCTCCATGTTGCTTTAGGTAAAGCAGTGAGCGTTTCTTTTGTTTTTTTAGGGAACTGCTGATCCAGACAGAGCCTTGACTGTAGCCCGACTTGTGTGAGTTCACAACCTAATCTCTGAGCTTTGTTTGTCTTCAGGGAAACACAGCGGCCACTTTCTCCCCTTCGTTAACTCCACTAAAACTGATCAGATCACCAAACAGTGCTTGAGCAGAGTAAAACCAACAACAAACTGATTCAGCTAGCAGTTAGACCAATAACAACCTTTATATGAGGTGTGTCACAGAAGTTCCAGGACTGGTGTCACAAAAGATATATTTCAAATTCAAACTACAAACCAGGAGTTTCCCCCTTCAGACAATCAACCAGCACATCTACAAAGAGATCCTGCGACGTTTGTTTCGTTCAGTGAGTGAGAAGAAACTAGAGTTGTGGAGTTGTGGCAGGACAAGTCGTGGTTGCTTCACCATGACAACGCGCCTGCTCACAATGCCCTGAGCATCCGACTGAGAAGAGAATCGCCGTGCTGGAGCAACCTCCCTTCTCACCCCACCTGACTCCGTGGGATTTTTTCCTCTTCCCCAAGCTCAAGGGGTCATCAAGGGGACCTATTTTGAAGACGTGGACGATATCAAGATGGCTGTGACGACGGAGCTGCCGAGGATCCCAGAAGAACCCTTCCAGTCCATTTTCTGTGTAACAGGGAGACTAGGCATGCTTGTGGAAGACGGC
This sequence comes from Stegastes partitus, assembly GCF_000690725.1. Taxonomy (NCBI): domain Eukaryota; kingdom Metazoa; phylum Chordata; class Actinopteri; family Pomacentridae; genus Stegastes; species Stegastes partitus. The sequence goes on from NW_007577971.1 coordinate 204,936, forward strand.
GGTGTTTACTCCACCTTCAGCAGTGTCTGCACACAGCCTGTTAGCTGAGTAGAGCAGCTTCACCCCGCACGCCAGCTTTCTGTCTCTCTGCGTAAACAACAGCTGTAGTGGATGGCTGTAGTTGTGACATGTAACAGGCCACAGAGTGACTGCAGAAAGAGAGTATCAGGGCCAAAGTAAGCATTTAAATGGATTTGGCCAATGATTTCTCATGTCCTGTAATGAAACAATGGGTGTATTGCATCAAATTATTCTAACGATAATGCTAATATCCAAGATCCTACCAGGTAGTGGAGCTCAGGGTTATTTTGTAGGCAGGCCTCTGCGTTATTGACATTCTCCGTCACTTCTGTGCTGACCTGCTGTTAACCTGTAGAGCCCAATGGACAAATTCACATCACTTTTTGGTTAAATTGCTCTAGAAGCCTTTAGCGTGCTGTTTAGTGTAGTGTATACCCAGTGAAACCACATGACTTGACTGTTTCAACAATGCTAGTTTCTGGTCTGTGTGATGAAGTGATAGTGATTTGAAAACATCTGAAATTTCCATCAGATTTAATCCTAGTTACCTGGAAGGACAAAATACTGAAATCTGATCTGACAGCAGCACTGTAGAGATGGTCACCTGCTGGATGTCCCTGACACAGACCACTAAGTCACTCACTTCATCCACCTCTGATGTCATATCACTAAAACAACACCCTTTCAACCGTTTGTACACCCCTACTCAGTCACGCAGTTTTTTTTATGTTTACTGTTTTCTACACTGTACAACACAACCGAAGGCTTCCGAACTTTGAATTATGGGTTACAGGCTGTGCTGTCTCTGTGTTGTACAGGGAGAAGGATGTAGCTGCTATTGATGTGAATATGGGCTGTCCAAAGGAGTACTCCACTAAGGTGAGTTGCTGCCCACCTGCTGCTTCTTTGACCTCTGACCCTCTGGCTGACCTCTGACCTCTGCTGTCCTGCAGGGTGGAATGGGAGCTGCTCTTCTGTCACATCCTGACAAGATTGAGGCTGTGAGTACTCCCACAATGACAGAATGACTTGAAGATCAACTGCTTCCATGAAGCTGTTTCTGTTCAGTATCAATTGTTTTTAATCATATATGGACAAAAAGACTGGTGGCTTTAAGTTCTGTGCTTTAAAAATAATGTTTCCCTCCCCTGTAGATCCTTAAGAAACTCGTTGCAGGAGTTACCATACCAGTGACATGTAAAATCCGAATCCTGCCTTCGGTAAGATGTGAAAATTCTTTTTTCCTCTTACACACGCCTGTTATCTCTGATTACACTGTTATTATTTTTCTAATTTCATTTTTGACCTTTGCTGCACGTATCTGATTTTTTTTGTGTGTGTATTGCTGGATACATTTCCAGCCCTGTACACTGTGGAGGGGTTTTGTTGCTCTGCCTTCACTTTCCAAAAGTCCAAAGGCAGAGTGCGCTGGCAATACGGTGCCACAAAACTACAACATGGCTCAATTCCAGCACAGAACCTGTGCTGCATGTCATACCTCAGTTTTTAACCATGTTTCCTTCCTGCCTTTTTATTGTGAACTTCCAAATTAAGTTACAGGTCACACTTGGCCAGTTAATGATTTTCACTTTTCCCTGTTCACCTGCTCAGCAGGTGTTTGGATCCCCAGTAGGGATAGAGTGAGATGGGTTTCTCTAGGCCAATGCCTATTATTGGTGTTTATGAAAGACAATGACCAGTATTTAAAACAGATATACCTTAAGTGTTATAGTTTAACAGCATGTGACAGCAGGGCACCTGTCATTAATTAGTAAAGATTACTATCGCTTCATATGTGCTGTAGCAATGGGAGAAATGATGTCAGAGCATCACAGGATGCTTGGACACTCTCTCTGTTTACTGTGAGACTGAATCAAACAGTTGGTCTCTTGCAGTTCTGGCTACTGTTCCTTTCATTTTGATAATCTTTCACTGTTCTGTCACTTTAGTTGCCAACTAAAGTTCTTCTTTTATGGCATTATTTCTCATGTTTTTCAGACAGTTTCAGGGTAATCTGTGGCTGCCTCCTAACTTAGGGGTTCTGTGAACAGTAGTTTCCTTTCCGTGTGCTATCTGAGCATCACTGAAACACTCGTTTCTCTTGGTAATCCTTGTGCTAAATCAGGGGTTTAATGAATAGTTGGTGAGTTGTGCATGATGTGGTTTTTCAGTGCTATCACTGCACCCTGCTTTATTGGATATTGGATATTGTGCATATTGGATTGTAGATCTTTTTTGGGCTTGATGTCTGAAAGTAAACCACTAATAAATACTTTGCAGTTCATGAACTGTTCATGATAGATGTTAACAAACTTAATCTGTAAAAGTGATGTTAGTGTAAAGTATTTGGCAACCATGGAAACATGTATGTGCATTAGCATGCGAGTGTGGGGATTTTACTCTTACCAGACAGTCAGATGTGTTTGTAGCCTGTAGTCTCGGAAAACGATCCCACAGTAATTCTACAAAATACTCTTCTTCTGTAGGATATTATTTACAAGATGCCTCGTTTTTGTCTTGTCTTTCTACCTGTTTGCCATTGAAGATAAAATAATTTATGAAGCTCTACAGTTGAATGAGCATCTGTTGAGCCCTTTGTGTATTAGCTCTACATAGGTATATATAGGTTGGGTTTGAGATATTTTATTTTATTTATGCTGTATTTTGATCCTTTTTTCTGTAAATGTATGGCACAAATACAAATGTGCGAGAGAAACATCTTTTCAGTTCCTCTGTATGCCCTACACATACAGAAAAATTGACAATACAAATCTTCTGTTCTCTTCTGTTCTTGGCCGATAACTGATTTTAGCTGGAGGAAACAGTCAGTCTGGTCCGGAGGATCGAGAAGACTGGCGTCACAGCCGTCGCTGTTCATGGCAGGTAAGCTGCTTCTCCACTCAGATTGTTTTATTGGAGAACACACACACATCAGCACCATGGAAGAACCGCATTTGCTGTGGTCTTAGTACTTTCATACATTTTTGCAATGGGTCTCTGGAAGTGCACATTTCCCTTGTCATGTACGGCCAGAAGAAACCTAGTCAAGTAAATGTTTACTGTCGATCAATATTTGTCATGTGTATGAACAGTTTTGGCCTGAACTGTACATACATAGATAACTTGGAAAACGCAGGGCCAGAAGATGTCATTTTTCAGCTTGTTCCAGAGACGTTAAAGAAAAAGTTTTTTTTTTTAAGATTTTTTTTTTCCGAAAGGTCAGAGCTCCAACATTTCGAAATTTGATTAGTTAAAATTCTACAAATTATGCACTTTAATCTGAACTACCCTGCAAGTCACATGATCCACGAGGCACATTCCATTACCAAAAATCTACTGATTAATATTTTGCTTTTGTCTATAAAATGTTTGCTATTACTTTTTTTTGTTTTGTTGAAAAGACAGTTTTTCACAGAACAAGGTCAAGCATTAAAATTGTTCATTTTAAACAGCAAAAAATGATCCAAATCACTAAATATCAAACTAGCTGCTGCTGATTTTTTTGTCAGTGCAGGTGATCTTTATTCATGTTGTGTTTAATGAATGTGTTGTTAAGGTTTAAGGAGGAGCGGCCCAGACATCCGGTCCACTGTGATTACATTCAGGCTGTCGCTCAAGCCGTTTCCATCCCTGTCATTGCAAAGTAAGTAACAACAACGACTCCTGAAGTGTCAGTTCTAACGCAGGAAAGCAGCTGAAACATGGCAGCAGGAGGGTGGACAGTGTCTGTAAAGGTAATGCTAACCAGACTCACTCCTTGATATAGAGATCAAAGCTGTGTGGTGAGTTTTTTAGAACTTCTCAATAAGGTGTCAGACTGTCCTTCCTCCGGACCGCCACTAGTTTCAGTTACAGTTGTAAACAACAGTTTATATAATCTTGTAGAGACCATGCATATCATGGCAATCTTGAATTTCCGATGTCTCCTGTAACTCTTAATATTCTGTAAAGGAATGATTGAAATACGTGTCTGTCAGAAAACAAAATCATGCGTTTTGGTTATTTAATAGTCAAACAGCAGAGGGTGTTGTTTCTATGTATAGACTGTGAAATCCTTAGAGGCAAACTTATGTTTTTTTGCCTTTATAAGTAAAATTTACTTGATTAGCTGAACAAGCAACATGTTTTTTAAAGCAAGTTTGGTTGTTATTCAGCTAATAACTGTAAAATTTTACATAATAGAGTGTCCTTTTAAACAACAGCAAGGAGAATTTTGAAGGCAGTTGTTTCACCCAACTACATAAATATGATGAGAACTCAACTGACAAAAAATATTTGTTGGGTTACTTATGTGAAGCATGTTTTGTCTTGGGATATTGATTTTTATTGCACTCTGAAAGACAAACAACAACAAAAAAATCCAAAAAAACATATCAGAGGATAGACAATGACTTTAAGCAGCTGTTTTACCAGTCGTTTCTCTCCTACCCTGTCACATCTCTCCTGCAGTGGAGGTTCTCTGGATCTGGTGAAGACCAACGCCGACATCGAGGAGTTCAGGATGGCAACGGGCGCCTCGTCGGTCATGTTGGCTCGCGCTGCCATGTGGAACGCTTCAGTGTTCACCAGCCAGGGACCACTTCCTGTCGATAAGGTCATGGAGGAATATCTTAAATATGTGAGTGTGTTCATCATGACAGCCCAGTGTTTTAAATATAAACCAATACGATTATACAAATATTCTACACACAGACATGGACCAAAGTATTGGCACCCTTGGAATCTTTCCAGAAAATGTTACTTTTAAAAGAAAAACCAACACAACTACATCAGTCCATATTCTACAGTTCAACAATTCTACAGATTCATTTAGCAGACGCTTTTGTCCAAAGCGACGTACATCTGAGAGCAGATACAACACAAGCAACGATCTTGTCAGGAGAAAACAACCTAGATCAGTGCCACAGAACAAATTCAAGTGTGATGCCAATAGCAGGCTGTGGGGGCAGTAATAGGATTTTTTTTTGTTAGTTTTTTTTTTTGTTACTTTGTTTTGATTGTTTGTTCATGTTCAAGCTAAAATGCCAAACACTCTTCTCCTTCTTTTCGCTCTTTTATGTTTGGGTTTTTGACTGTTGGTTGGGATGGGGGGAGATGTCTAACATCATCAGCTTACAGTGCTACAGTCATGAACGAAAGAATTGGCACCCCTGGAGTTTTTCCAGAAAATATACCACTTCTCCCAGAAATTGTTGCATTTACAAATGTTTTTGGTATACATGTGTTTATTTCCTTTATATGCATTGAAAAGATACAAAAAATCAGAAGAAAAAAGCCCAAATTTACATAGTTTTACACAAAACTCAGAAAATGGGCCAGACAAAATTGTTGGCACCCTTTTAAAACTGTGGGTAAATCATTTTATGCATGTAATGCTTGTTTAAACTCACTTGTGGCAAGTAACAGTTGCTGGTAATATAGAAAACACACCTGAAGCCAGTTAGTTCACTCAGCTTTTGTGTTGTGTGCCTGTGTGTGTCACACCAAGCATGGAGAAGAGAAAGAAGAGTCAAGAAGTGTCTGAGGACTTAAAAGCAAAATTGTGGAAAAATATGAACAATCTCAAGTTACAAGATCATCTCCAGAGGTCTTGAAGTTCCTTTGTGCACTGTGCGTAATATAATCAAGAAGTTTATAACCCATGGAACTGTGGATAATCTCCCTGGATGGGGATGGAAGAGAGAAATTGACTTAAGAATGCAACGCAGGATTGTTAGCATGGTGGATAAACATCTTCAGTCAACATCCACACAAATTCAGGCTGTTCTGGAGATTCAGGGTGCAGAAGTGTCAGCTTGGACGTACGTCATCATCTGAATGAGAAGAAGCACTATGGCAGGAGATCACGGAGAACCCCACTGCTGACAAAAAGTCAGAAAAAAGTCAGACTGGAGTTTACAAAAATGTACCTGAGTAAGCAGATGAGACTAAAGTAGAGCTTTTTGGAAAAGCACATCATTCTACTGTTTACAGAAAATGGAATGAGGCCTACAAAGAAAAGAACACAGCACCTAGAGTCAAACATGGTGGAGGTTCAAGATGTTTTGGGTTTGTTTTGCTGCTTCTGGCACTGGGTGCCTTGACGGTGTATAAGGAATCATGAAATCTGGAGACTATCAAAATATTTTGGGCTGCAATGTAGGGCCCGAAAGCTGGGTCTGCGTCAGAGGTCATGGGTGTTCCAGCAGGACAATGACCTCAAATAGCACCAAGAAATGGTTGGAGACAAAGTGCTGCAGAATTCTGAAATGGCCAGCAATGAGTCCAGATCTAAATCCCATTGAACACCTATATAGAGATCTCAAAATTACTGTTGCAAGAAGACACCCTTCAAATCTGACAGACCTGGAGCAGTTTGCTAAAGAAGAGTGGTCCAAAATTCCAGCTGAGAGGTTTAAGAAGCTTTTTGATGGTTATAGAAAGCGATTGGTTTCACTTATTTCTTCCAAAGGGTGTGCAACCAAATGTTGAGTTGAGGGTACCAACAATTTTGTCTGGCCCATTTTCTGAGTTTTGTGTAAAATTTTGTAAGTTTTGGCTTTTTTCTTCTGCTTTTTGTGTTATTTCAATGCACATAAAGGAAATAAACACATGTATACCAAAAAAATTTGTAATTGCAGCAATTTCTGGGAGAAATGGTGTATTTTCTGGGAAAATTCCAGGGCTACCAATACTTTCGTCCATGACTGTAGCACTGTAAGCTGATGATGTTAGCTATCTCCACCCCAGCCCAACCAACAGTCAAAAACCCAAACATAAAAGAAAGAAAAGAAGGAGAAGATTCTCACTTTGGAGAAGATTGTTTGGCATTTTAGCTTGAATATGGACTGATGTAGTTTGTAGTTGTGTTGGTTTTTCTTTTAAAAGTAACATGCCTTTCACACCTGCTGGTGGTTTTTTGGGTTCTGGAGGTTGAAGCAGGATAAGCAGTGTTGCTTTGTTCTGGTGCAGTTGTACAGTTACTTTTTCAGGTGATTTCTAACTGCTGATCTGCGCATGTTTCTGTGCACTGATGAACCAGTGGGGAAATGCTGACATTACTCTCCTGTGTTTTCCTTCTTTGAATGGCACAAGACAGCAGATGGTCAGAACAAGCAGGAATTGTTGTCTCGACGGATGGCTGACAGTGTGTGTGTGCTTCTGTTATGTTTTCCAGGCGATCCGGTACGACAACAATGCCTTTAACACAAAGTACTGTCTGTGTCAGATGCTGAGAGACAAGGTGGAGTCTCCTCTGGGGAAGCAGGTGCAGGCGGCTCAGACCAATGCAGATATCAGGTACAGGGTTATTGTAAGACCCCAGACCAATCATAAACCGGTGGAAGCACAGCACACTGTTGGTGTCTGGTATCAGGTGTAGTGAGGAATGATGTATTGTGACATGGTGTGAATGTGTGTTGTCACTGCAGTGAGGCGTACGGGCTGCAGGAGTTTTACCAGCAGACTCAGGAACAGCTGCAGACCAGGAGGGATGACCTAAAGAGCAGCAGCCAGCCAGACCAACCCATCATGGATGGAGATGTCACCACCATGGCTGTGAAGTTTGAACGGTCGGTTTGTTATTGTCATGATTAACAGAATACACATTTACAGGATTCCCTAAACCTCTAAATACAGATATCAGACTTGTGAAACATTTCAATTAGAATTAAAGCCGCGAGCGGCGATGGACGGGTCCTCGCCCTACGCTTGTCGGCCTTCGCGCACGGCGGGTTGTGGCGCAAACCTGCTCCGGGCGGGACTGT